>NW_024757136.1:167500-207500 GCF_018991925.1 Homarus americanus
TAACAACCCCATCCTACAACAACTAACAACCCATCCTACAACAACTAACAACCCCATCCCACAACAACTAACAACCCCATCCTACAACAACTAACAACCCCATCCCACAACAACCAACAACCCATCCTACAACAACCAACAACCCCACCACAACAACAACAACCCCATCCACAAAACAACAACCCACCACAAAACAACCCCACCACAACAAAACACCCCACCCAACAACAACACCCCACCACAACAACAACAACCCACCACAACAACAACAACCACCACAAAAACACAACTTGTATCCACTCACAATAACACTGGAGGCCAATAAACATGTTAAATCTATCATCAGTTAAATAAATATCAAGTTAATGTTAACATCTTTTACAGCAAAAAAAATATATATATGTTAATAAGAAAAAAATAAACAGCTTGTGTGGATGGAAGGGCATGGAGTGTGTGTGTGTGTGTGTGTGTGAGAGAGAGAGAGAGAGAGAGATTAGGTATTGAAAAGCATCATTACATCATTACTAGAATTCATATTGAAGGAATGATGATGATGATAATGATGATAAAGATGATGAAGATGATGATGATTATGATGATGATGATGATGATGATGATAAAAATGATGATAAAATGATGATGAAGATGATGATGATGAAGATGATGATGATGATGATGATGATGATGATGATGATGATGATGATGAGAAAATGATGATGAAAATGATGATGAAGATGATGATGATTATGATGATGATGATGATGATGAAAATGATGATGAAAATGATGATGAAGATGATGATGATTATGATGATGATGATGATGATGATGATGATGATGATGATGAAAATGATTATGAAAATGATGATGAAGATGATGATGATGAAGATGATGATGATGATGATGATGATGATGAAAAATGATGAAAATGATGATGAAGATGATGATGATTATGATGATGATGATGATGATGATGAGATGATGATGAAAATGATGATGAAAATGATGATGAAGATGATGAGATGATGATGATGATGATGATGAATGATGATGATGAAAATGATTATGAAATGATGATGAAGATGATGATGATGAAGATGATGATGATGATCGTAAACACATAAGATTAACTCAACTCACCCGAAGAACGAAAGATGGGGAGGAGGGAGAGAAGAAGGGAAGGGGGAGGAGGGAGAAGAGAGAGAAGGAGGGAGAGAAGGAGGGAGGTAATCCAACCCTCTCACTTACCCTTTGATCGACCGACAACCTTACCTGACCAGAGCGGAAACGGGGTGGGGGTGGAGGGGGTGGGGAGGTGGGGGCATCTCTCCTTCTCCAACCCTTTCCCTCCCTTGTCATCCAACACCACCAACATTATGTTGGGGTGGTGGGGTGATAGAATGGGGAAAATGGAAGATAGGGCTGCGTAAGTTAGTTGTTCTATTAAATGACTAATGGGTATTTAATGGGTGTCTAGAGGTAAAGTAATGGGTTTAAATAGCCTATTCCATCCATCAACTCAATCAAACTCATTAAGAGGTTCGCTAATGGGTGAAGGATTCCCCTTCCAAGGATGATTAATAGGCGTCGTGGCTGTTCAAACCACTAATGTGGGGGTAATGGGGAATAAAATGGGGGTAATGGGGTAATGGGGGTATGGGGGGAAATAATCAGAATGGAATAAAATGGTAATGGGGAATGAAGTAAATGGGGTAAATGGGGGCAACGGGGGTAATGTAGGAGGAGGAAGGAGAAGAGGCATGAATGGTAAATAATGGTGTTCTGATTGGACGCCCTGACCTCAATGAATGGACTGGTGAGACGTAGGCAATTGGGTGAGTTTGTAAGAAATTTTGGACGGACTACTGTGTGGGGAGGGAGGGGTGGGGGAGGAGGGGGTGAGGGAGGGAGGGGTGAGGGAGGCAGGGGGTGGGGGAGGGAGGGGGGGTGGGGAGAGAGGGGTGGGGAGGGAGGGGTGGGGGGGGGGAGAGGGGTAAGGGAGGGAGGTGGGGGAGGAGGGGGAGGAGGGGAAAGGGAGGGAGGGGGGGTGGGGAGGGAGGGGTGGGGGGAGGGAGGAGGTGGAGGGAGGGAGGTGGGGGGAGGGAGAGGGGATGAAGGAAGGAGGAGGGGAGTGGAGGGTGAAGGAAGGAGGAGGGAGGGAAGAAGGAAGGAGGAGGAGAGAGGATGAAGGAAGGAGGAGGAGGGTGAAGGAAGGAGGGAAGGGATGAAGGAAAGGGAGGAGTGAAGGAAGGAAGGAGGAGGGAGGAGGCAAAGTTAATAGTACTGACTAGTTGTGACGGTGAGTAAAGTTGACTGGAAATGATCAGCGAATCATAGGTAGTCAGGTAATGATTGGAGCATTAGAGAGACGAGGATTGGACCCCCTCCAGCACTAAATGGCTGTGTTAGGTCGCGGTAAATTGCCGTTACAGTTTACTAATCGCTGTATACCTCCACTGTTCAGGTACACATTGTAAACTATATACCAAACAAAACCTAACCTAATGCTAACGTAACCTAACCAAAACCTAATCAAATCCTCCTCCCAGGTGTGGCAGAGTGGGTTAGTGCCTCCACAGGTGAACTTAATGACACACCGTTCGAGACGACAAGAGCCACAAAAGGAGTTTAATTGATAATAGTTTTAATTAAAGCCAAGAATTACCTCCTGGGGTAATTAGAGTGACGGAGGACCGGCCTGACGTGTGACGGATACCGAAGTGAGATTTTCCTTTGTAGTATTGCGTCTTTTGCGTCATTAGCGTTGATTGTGAGTGTGTTTGTGGTATTGCGTCTTTTGCGTCATTAGCGTTGGTGAGTGCATCTGTGTTATTGCGTCTTTTGCGTTATTGGCGTTGGCTCTGAGTACATGTGTAGTATTACGTCTTTTGCGTCACTAGCGTTGATTGTGAGTTTGTTTGTGGTATTGCGTCTTTACGTTACTGAGCTGAAGAAGTTTCCGTTATTGCTAACTCCACCTGAAGAATGACCACCCTAGCGCTACCTAGGGGGATTTCTTCAAGGATTCATGCTCATTATCCGAATAGAAATCACGAGTCTGGAGAGTGAGGAGACATATTGAGTCCCTCCTCCACCAGCAACCGCTTCCTCCTCCTCCACCAACCGCCCTCCACCAGCAACTGCCCCTTCCTCCACCACCAACTGCCCTCCTCCTCCACCAGCAACCTCCCTCCACCACCAACTGCCCTCCTCCTCCACCAACTGCCTCCTCCACCAGCAACCGCCTCCTCCACCAACCTCCCTCCTCCACCAGCAACTGCCTCCACCAGCAACCTCCACCAGCAACTGCCCTCCACCAACTCCCTCCTCCTCCACCAGCAACTGCCCTTCCCTCCTCCTCCACCAACTGCCCTCCCTCCTCCCTTCCTCCACCACCAACTGCCTCAAGGTTTGAAACGAAACTGGACAGGAGGGCCGAGCCTAGCAGGACTCTCCATCAACACACATTCCTACATACAGAACGCCCCTACCACTATTGACAAGGAGCCCACAGCCCAAATATGCAAAGGAAAGGAGGCATTTAAGCATAAAATTGGATCACAGCGTGCTTGGCGGGGCTGGCTACCGTGCACGCACTCCGTTCCTCACCAAGATATCTTCATTGTCGCTGCATCACACACACCTCCTCACCTCCCATGGATTCTTTCTCTCTCTATCTCTTACTTTTTTGGGGGAGGCGATTTCTTTTTCCAATTTTCTTAATTTAACCTTAGTACGTGTTATTCATGGACGATTCAATACCAGGTTGGGGCTGTGGCTGCGTGAAAAGGCGATATTCTCCGAGACGCGAACACAAGAGGGGGAGGTAACGAGACATCTTCGTGCGGGTAAAGAGGGAGCGAGTTAGTCTTCCGTAAGGGCGACCCGACGCACGAATTACATTTTATCCTCGCAGTTATCGAAGTGATCCGCGGGCCATAATGATCTTATTAACTACCAGACAACGCTATGAACGACCCCTCCCCTCCCCTCCCATTCCCTCCCCCCCTCCTATCTCCTCCACCCCGCATTGACCACATTCATTAACCACCATCACCACCACCAAGGATTCTCCCCTACATCATTAACCATACTGATGATTAGCTAAATTAACATTGACCAAATGCTGTTTAATTTAGAGTAATTAACTCCTTCATTATTCTACCACGTCGCTAATTACAACTACCACACACGAGGGCCACACACACACGAGAGGCCACACACATGCACACGAGGGCCACACACACGAGAGGGCCCACACACATGCACACGAGGCCACACACACACCAGAGGACACACACATGGAGACACACATGCACACGAGGGCACACACACACATGCACACAGGCCACACACATCCACACACACACAGGGGCCACACACACACACAGGGAAGACACACACACACAGAGGGCCACACACACACAGAGGGCCACACACACACACACACACGAGGGCCACACACACAAGAGGATCACTCACACAAGGAGACCACACACACACAAGAGGCCACACACACACAGCCACACAAGCCACACACAAGCCAAAGAGGACACACACACAAGGGCCACACACACGAGGAGGCCACACACACAAGGGATCACTCACACAGAGGGCCACACACACACACACAGAGAGGGCCACACACACACAAGAGGCCACACACACACAAGAGGCCACGCACACACACAAAGAGACCACACACACAAGAGGGCCACACACACAAGAGGACCACACACACACAAGAGGCCACACACACACAGAGGGCCACACACACACAGGGAGGGCCACACACGAGCCACACACACACACAGGGCCACACACACAAGGGGGCCACACACACAAGAGGGCCACACACACACAGAGGGCCACACACACAAGAGACCACGCACACACAAGGGCCACACACACACAAGAGGCCACCACACACACACAAGAGGGCCACACACACACAGGAAGACCCACACACAAGAGACCCCACACACACACAAGAGACCACACACACAAGAGGCCCACACACACAAGAAGGCCACACACACACAGAGAGGGCCACACACACACAGAGGAGACACACACACACAAGAGGCCACACACACACAAGAGCACACACACACACAAGAGGGCCACACACAAGAGGGCCACGCACACAAGAGACACACACACACAAGAGGGCCACACACACAAGAGACCCACACACACACAAGAGGGCCACACGCACACAGAGGGCCACCACACAAGAGACACACACACAAGAGGGCCACACACACAGAGGGCCACACACACAAAGAGGGCCACACACACACAGAAGGGCCACACACACACAAGAGGGGCATCATCACTATCAAGAGACTTGTATATTGTCATTAGAAAAGGAGGAGGAGGAGGAGGAGGAGGAGGAGGAGGAGGAGGAGGAGGAGGAGGAGGAGTGGGACCAGCTAGGAAGAGGGAGGAGGAGGAGGAGGAGGTGAGACCAGCTAGAAGGAGGAGGAGGAAGAAGGGGAGGAGGAGGAGGTGGGACCAGCTAGGAGGAGGAGGAGGAGGAGGAGGAGGTGGGACCAGCTAGAAGGAGGAGGAGGAGGAGGAAGGATGGACATTAGGAATTCAATGTTTGAGGAGTCTTAACAAGTAGGAAGACCTTCAGGACATCCCAAATCCCCAAGATACATCCCAAGGACACCCCAGCCCCCAAGGACCCAGAAGGACACTCCCAATTCCCCAAGGACACCCAAGACGCCTCCCTAAAAACTCCCCCAAAATCCTGCGGAAATGTCCATGTCAGGGGGAGGTGTGGACACCCCGGTCACCCATATCCATTGTTGCGGTGGGCGGTGGGGAAGGAGCGGTCCTGAATGTAGATACGGTGCGGTTACAGGCGGCGGTCGTGGAGTGGAGAGAGATAGAGTGTGGGTGGTGGTGGGTGGCAAAAGGTGAAATAGTATGAAGGTGTGGAGGAGTTGGCACAAGAAGGGCAGGAGATGGGTGGGTGGGTGGGTGGGGGTGGTGGGTGTGAGTGGGGTGGGTGGGTTAGTGGGTGATTGGTGTGAAAGGTTTCTGTAGTGGAGGAGGTACTTTGTAGAGTTGGGGGTGGGTTGGGGAGTGTGGGCAGGGGGCTATGGGTGGGTTGGGAGAGTGTGGGCAGGGGGGTATGGGTGGGTTGGGGAGTGTGGGCAGAGGTATGGGTGGGTTGGGAGGTGTGGGCAGGAGGTATGGGTGGGTTGGGAGAGTGTGGGCAGGGGGGTATGGGTGGGTTGAGGGGGCAGGGGGGGTGGGGGGGAGTGTGGGCAGGAGGTATGGGTGGGTTGGGGAGTGTGGGCAGGGGGTATGGGTGGGTTGGGGAGGGTGGGGGGGGCAGGGTATGGGTGGGTTGGGGAAGTATGGGGGGGCAGGGCAGGTAGACGATCGGTATATATGGCGATCAATGAGTCTGTTAGTTCATTAGCCGCTATACAGGTGAGGGGAGGGTGGAGGAGGGGGCAGGGGGGGGGGGGCAGGGAGGGGGCTGAGGTGGAAGGGGGGGGGGGGAGGTGTGATGTGGGCCGTGGGAAGAGGAGAAAGGGTGATGGTTATTTACAATGACACTTTAGTATATTAATGGATAACACTATAATCATCACTACTACTACTACTACTACTACTACTACTACTACTACTACCACAACTAGAACGATTAGCTGCATTCAGTACATAGAGAGAGAGAGAGGGAGAGAGATAATTGGAATTCACACATCACGTAATCTTGGCCAATTTAGGGAATAGGATCGACACCTATTTACGCTGGGGGGAACTGGACCTAATAGCAGATAAATTAATTAGTTAACGTCGTAACAGGGAAGAGTGTGGGAGTAAAGAGACAACAACAGAGCCTGATATAGGAATGAAAAATAGGGAAATTGTGTTAGAAAGGGAAAATGTGGGGGAAATAAAGTCCAGAGTCGAAAATATGGTGGGGAAAAATAAGCTCCTGTGGTGGGGGAGAAATATATAGACGGATGAGTGACTATGACTGGGTGTGGGGAGGAATATAGGGAAGAAATGACCATGGTGGGGGGTAAGACGGGGAAGGTGAAGGGGAAGAATGTGGGGGGGTTATAAATGGACCAGTGGGGGAAAAAATCACAGCGGGTGACCACAACCTCTCCTGCCGAGTCCACAAACATTATCGCCAAGAGTCGCCACCCGCCACTCCCCCCCCCACCCCACCTCTGATTGGCCAAATTCTTCTGACGTAGGACCTTGTTATTGTTCGCTGATTGGTTCTGCCCGGTAAAGAAGAACGCATACGGAGACTCTTTTTGGTGTCAAGCTAAATGACAAAAATAAGATAAAAAAAGTATTTCTATGCCATTTTCGACTCGTTTTACAAATAAATAGATCCAAAATAATAGAATAATATCTCTCCACCACTTTAGGCGCAGTTTTACTCATAAACAACACAAATAATAATATAAAATGGCTCTTTTTATGCCATATTGTAAGCATTTCCAGCATATACGAACGACCTATTGAAGAGACATTCCTGTAGGGCAGAGTGGGTCAGATGGGTCAGAAGACAACACACACACACACACACACACACACACACACAAATATTCTAAGAGATGGAAAGATCAAAGGTCTCGTTTCTTAGAGAATTTATCCACGGTGGATTTCACGGTTAAAACTGTCTGCACTACTGCACACACAAACACACCCTATCTTACCCACACATACACACACACACACACACACACACAGACACACCACCACACACACACACACACACACCACCACACCCCACACACACACACACACACACACCACCCCACATCCTCCCACACACACACACACACACACACACACACACCACCCACATCCTCCTACGCACGCACACGCACACACACACACACACACAGTGTTCATTATCTAATAATTGAACATTTCAAGTTAAGGTTAGGTTACAGGTGCTAAGTTAGGTTAGGTTAGGTTAGGTTAGGTTAGGTTAGGTTAGGTTAGAGGTAGGCTAAGTTAGATTACCTTAATTCAACATCCATTTTGCCAGGTTTCAGGTAGAAGTGTATATCTGAGCCTCAAAACATCCGTCACCAGGTAAGACGCGGGTGATGTTCGCGTCTATCCACCGTGAGATGGTTGGTTCCCTGGAAGTGATGTTTCTGTGGCTCTCACGGGGACACGGCGGGAGGCATGATGAAAGTGGCGATAAGACAGAGAAAAGACAAGAAAGCTAGACAGAGACAGAGAGTGAGAGATAGAGATTGTGACCAAGATTAGCGTCATCTACATATGAATCTCGAGTGGTTTTTGGTTTACTAGGAAAAGAAAGTCATTAATATGTTAAAAAGAATACAGGGTAGGTAGCAGGTCAACCCCCTGAGGCACACCGGGGTTAATGGGAGAATAGTCTGGGTAGGTTTTGTTTTGTTTTCAGGGACACGGATGCTGGAGGTGAGGGTATGAGGCCTATAGATGCTGGAGGTGAGGAGATGAGGCCTATAGATGCTGGAGGTGAGGAGATGAGGCCTATAGATGCTGGAGGTGAGGAGATGAGGCCTATAGATGCTGGAGGTGAGGGTAAGGGCCTAGATGCTGGGTGAGGTATGAGGCCTATAGATGCTGGAGGTGAGGAGATGAGGCCTATAGATGCTGGAGGTGAGATGAAGGCCTATGATGCTGGAGGTGGTGTGAGGCCTATAGATGCTGGAGGTGAGATGAGGCCTATAGATGCTGGAGGTGAGGAGTGAGGCCTATAGATGCTGGAGGTGAGATAAGGCCTATAGATGCTGGAGGTGAGGGTATGAGGCCTATAGATGCTGGAGGTGGAGTAAGGCCTATAGATGCTGGAGGTGAGGAGATGAGGCCTATAGATGCTGGAGGTGAGATGAGGCCTATAGATGCTGGAGGTGAGGTATGGGGCCTATAGATGCTGGAGGTGAGGTATGAGGCCTAGATGCTGGAGGTGAGGTATGGGCCTATAGATGCTGGAGGTGAGGAGATGAGGCCTATAATGCTGGAGGTGAGGAGATGAGGCCTATAGATGCTGGGTGAGGAGATGAGGCCTATAGATGCTGGAGGTGAGGGTATGAGGCCTATAGATGCTGGAGGTGAGGGGTATGGGCCTATAGATGCTGGAGGTGAGGGTATGAGGCCTATAGATGCTGGAGGTGAGGGGATGAGGCCTATAGATGCTGGAGGTGAGGGTATGAGGCCTATAGATGCTGGGTGGGGTATGAGGCCTATAGATGCTGGAGGTGAGGAGATGAGGCCTATGGATGCTGGAGGTGAGGAGTGAGGCCTATAGATGCTGGAGGTGAGGGTATGAGGCCTATAGATGCTGGAGGTGAGGGTATGAGGCCTATAGATGCTGGGTGAGGGTATGAGGCCTATAGATGGGTGAGGGATGAGGCCTATAGATGCTGGAGGTGAGGAGATGAGGCCTATAGATGCTGGAGGTGAGGAGATGAGGCCTATAGATGCTGGAGGTGAGATGAGGCCTATAGATGCTGGAGGTGAGGAGATGAGGCCTATAGATGCTGGGTGAGGAGATGAGGCCTATAGATGCTGGAGGTGAGGAGATGAGGCCTATAGATGCTGGAGGTGAGGAGATGAGGCCTATAGATGCTGGAGGTGAGGGGATGAGGCCTATAGATGCTGGAGGTGAGGGATGGGGCCTATAGATGCTGGAGGTGGTGTGAGGCCTATAGATGCTGGAGGTGAGGGTATGAGGCCTATAGATGCTGGAGGTGAGGGTATGAGGCCTATAGATGCTGGAGGTGAGGAGATGAGGCCTATAGATGCTGGAGGTGAGGGTATGAGGCCTATAGATGCTGGAGGTGAGGGTATGAGGCCTATAGATGCTGGAGGTGAGGAGATGAGGCCTATAGATGCTGGAGGTGAGGAGATGGGGCCTATAGATGCTGGAGGTGAGGAGATGAGGCCTATAGATGCTGGAGGTGAGGGTATGAGGCCTATAGATGCTGGAGGTGAGGAGATGAGGCCTGGATGCAGGAGGTGACGAGTCATAGCCAAGAGCATAGGCAGGAAGTAACATTAATTCAGGTAACGTGTGACTGATGGAACATGACGTCACGGCCTGTGTTACGTGACGCAGGTATAACGGGACTAAACATAATGATTTTCTTTTTTAATATTGAAACGGAAAATACTTATCCACTCCCCAACACACCCTAACACACCCCATCACTCCCTAACACACCCCAACACACCTCATCACACTCCACAACCCAACACATCCCATCACTATCCCCAACACACCCCAGCACTCCCCCAACACACCCTAACACCATCACTCCCGAACACACCCCATACCCACTCACTCCCAGACACACCTCATCACACACCATCTCTCCACACACCCCCAGCCCACACACTCATCACCCCATCACACCCCCAACACCCCCCAGCACTCCCTAACACACCCCAAAACTCCCCATCACACACCCCAACACCCCATCACTCCCGAACACACCTCATCACACCCCATCACTCTCCCCAACACACCCCAGCACTTAACACCCCACATCACACCCCCATCACACTCCCCAACACACCCTAGGTCCCTAAACTCAGGCGACAACAACGCCCTCCTCCCCACCCATGTTACCTTTACCTGCTAATTATCACAGCATAGTTAAGGAGGTAAAAATGCCTTAATATATATCTCTTGGGTTACCTTTTTTTTTCAACAAATTACTTACTGAGAAGAATACTAAACCCAACTTGATAGGAGGAAGATAGGTGGGCCAAGGACAGGAGTGGGCCAGAGGGTGGGTAGGGTCCAGAAAGGTGGGCCATAGATGGGCCAGAGGAAGGCAGAGAGGGCGGGGTGAGGGGCCTGGATGAGCCATAGAGGAGGATGGGCCAAAGGGTAGTGTGGGCCAGAGGTGGGCCAGAAGAAGAGGTGGGCCAGAGAGGAGGTGGGCCAAAGGGGTGGTGCAGTGGTGGGTGGGTCAAGTGGATGAACCAGAGGGTGGGCCAGAAGGAGGATGGGCCAAGGGTGGTGCAGTGGTGGGTGGGTCAAGGGTGGATGAACCAGAGGGTGGGCCAGAGAGGAGGATGGGCCAAGGGGTGGTGCAGTGGTGGGTGGGTCAAGGGTGGATGAACCAGAGGGAGGGTAGGCCAAAGAGTAGGGTGGGCCAGAAGACTGGGCCAGAGAGGAGGGTGGGCCAGAGAGGAAGGTGGGCCAGAGAGGAGGTGGGCCAGAGAGGAGGGTGGGCCAGAGGGTAAGGGTGGGCCTCGGGGCAGCTTGGGGTGGGTCAGATTAGGCACCTTTTAGTCCTCTGTCCTGGCTACCTGGGTCCTCCTTGGCCCTCACCTGCTGGGCTCTCTACCTGTACCAGGGGAGGACCCACCTCGCTGAGTGTTGGTGAATGTTGGAGGACCTCGCTGTAGTGTGGTGGTGTTGGAGGACTCGCTGTAGTGTTGGTGGTGTTGGAGGACCTCCTGTAGTGTTGGTGAGTGTTGGAGGACCTCGCTGTAGTGTTGGTGAGTGTTGGAGGACCTCGCTGTAGTGTTGGTGAGTGTTGGAGGATCACTGTAGTGTTGGTGAGTGTTGGAGGACCTCGCTGTAGTGTTGGTGAGTGTTGGAGGACCTGTAGTGTGGTGGTGGAGGCCTCGCTGTAGTGTTGGTGAGTGTTGGAGGATGTCACTGTAGTGTTGGTGAGTGTTGGAGGACCTCGCTGTAGTGTTGAGTGAGTGTTGGAGGACCTCGCTGTAGTGTTGGTGAGTGTTGGAGGACCTCGCTGTAGTGTTGGTGAGTGTTGGAGGACCTCGCTGTAGTGTTGGTGAGTGTTGGAGGACCTCACTGTAGTGTTGGTGAGTGTTGGAGGACCTCGCTGTAGTGTTGGTGAGTGTTGGAGGACCTCGCTGTAGTGTTGGTGAGTGTTGGAGGACCTCGCTGTAGTGTTGGTGAGTGTTGGAGGACCTCCGTAGTGTTGGAGGACCTCGCTGTAGTGTTGGTGAGTGTTGGAGGACCTCGCTGTAGTGTTGGTGAGTGTTGGAGGACCTCGCTGTAGTGTTGGTGAGTGTTGGAGGACCGCGCTGTAGTGTTGGTGAGTGTTGGGACCTCGCTGTAGTGTTGGTGAGTGTTGGAGGACCTCGCTGTAGTGTTGGTGAGTGTTGGAGGACCTCGCTGTAGTGTTGGTGAGTGTTGGAGGACCTCGCTGTAGTGTTGGTGAGTGTTGGAGGACCTCGCTGTAGTGTTGGTGAGTGTTGGAGGACCTCGCTTAGTGTTGGTGAGTGTTGGAGGACCTCGCTGTAGTGTTGGAGGTGGGGGCCTCCTGTAGTGGGTGAGTGTGAGACCTCGCTGTAGTGTTGGTGGTGGAGGCCTCCTGTAGTGTTGGTGAGTGTTGGAGGGCCTCGCTGTAGTGTTGGAGAACCTCGCTGCAGTGTTGGTAGTGGAGGTTGAGGAGTCTGTAGTGTTGGTGAGTTGGAGGACCCTGCTAGTGTTGGTGAGCGTTGGAGGATGTCACTGTAGTGTTGGTGGGTGTTGGAGGATGTCGCTGTACTGTTGGTGAGTGTCGGAGGATGTCGCTGTAGTGTTGGTGAGTGTCAGAGGATGTCACTGTAGTGTTGGTGAGTGTTGGAGGATGTCACTGCAGTGTTGGTGAGTGTCAGAGGATGTCACTGTAGTGTTGGTGGGTGTTGAAGGACGTGACTGTAGGTGTTGTTGTGTTGGAGGATGTCACTGTACTGTTGGTGAGTGTTGGAGGATGTCACTGCAGTGTTGATGAGTGTATGAGGATGTCACTACTGTTGGTGAGTGTTGGTGGATGTCTCTAGTGTTGGTGAGTGTTGGGGATGTCACTACTGTTGGTGAGTGTTGGAGGATGTCACTGTAGTGTTGGTGAGTGTTGGAGGATGTCACTGTAGTGTTGGTGAGTGTTGGAGGATGTCACTGTAGTGTTGGATACCTGAGTGCTGAGTGTTGGTGGATGTCACTGTACTGTTGGTGAGTGTTGGTGGATGTCACTGTACTGTTGGTGAGTGTTGGTGGATGTCACTGTACTGTTGGTGAGTGTTGGTGGATGTCACTGTAGTGTTGGTGAGTGTTGGTGGATGTCACTGTAGTGTTGGTGAGTGTTGGTGGATGTCACTGTACTGTTGGTGAGTGTTGGTGGATGTCACTGTACTGTTGGTGAGTGTTGGTGGATGTCACTGTACTGTTGGTGAGTGTTGGTGGATGTCACTGTACTGTTGGTGAGTGTCAAGAGGATTCAATGACGCACGGACGAACATAAGAAAACATGGACAATATGCACCCAACACACGCTATATCCACGCAAACTCACACACACACCCAACACACACAAAAAACACTTCACCCAACACAGGTATGAAACAGGAGCAGGTAGGGGGGAGGAGGAGGGGGTACGATTCACAGCGTTCACCACCACCACCACCACCACCACCTCCACCACCACCACCACCACCACCTCCCACCATCACCACCACCACCACCACCACCACCTGCAGCAGAATCATCAGGCGGCGGCAGGTAATTACCGTGGCGCGGGGCGTAAGAAGGGGGCAGGATGTCTCCGGCGCGGGTGACTTGTGGGTGACCGCGGAGACGTGGCCAGACTCCCTCATCCCCCACACACCGTCGCCCTGTGTCCACCGTTCAGGGCTTGTTGTTGCCTGAAGGGATCGAAGGAGGAGGAGGAGGAGCCGCTCTCTTAAGTCCAACGTCACGCAATTAAATGTTTAGGTTAAGATCGTAAAATTTGTTGCCCCGGCTCAACAGGTGTGTGGCTCAACAGGTGTGTGGCTCAACAGGTGTGTGGCGAGGCTCATACTTGTTGTTGTTATTATTGTTATTATTATTATTAGGAAACGATGCATAACAATATAAATATAAACATGTACACACACACACACACACACACACACACACACACACACACACACACACACACACACACACACAGGCCACAGAAGCGGTCATGTTCACTGGCCTGATGAACAATACCAACTGCCCGGGTTCAGGAGTGCTCAAGAGAGTGTGGTCGACCCCCACATTATCACGGCAACCAACTTTAAATATGATAAATAAAAAAAAAATAAACTATATATTTCTTTATGTTTATTTCTAGATCGTCATTGGTTAGTTCGTTTCCGGTGTTGGGGTGGGGTGGGGTGGGGTGGGGTGGGGTGGGTGGGGTGGGTTGGGGGTGGGGTGGGGTGGGGGTGGGGTGGGGCGGTGGGTGAAGGTGGGTGGGTGGGATAGAGTTGCTGGAGTATGTTACTAAAATTATGTAGTGTGGGACTAAGGGTCTCCACAGGTCTAAATCCGGGCTGGGAGTCGTGTGTGTGTGTGTGTGTGTGTGTGTTGACCCCTGCCCTCACCTCCCTTTAGCTTCACCTCTTTACCTCACCTCCCCTCCCCTCCCTTTACCCCCCCTTTCCTACCTTGGGATAACTAATTAAAACGAAGATGTTGCTAGTCCTGTTAGTTAGGTGGGGGAGAGAACCTCTCAATCCTCCCTACCCACCTCCCTACCCATCCATTCTACCCCATCCATCCACCCATTCCACCCTTCACACCCATCCACTCACACACACACATCCCATCCCTTGTACAAATAATTATTACACAGACAGACACGCAGACAGACAGACAGACAGACAGACAGACATTACACCAACTCAGTAATGTATTTTTTTTTAATTCCCTTCAACAATATTCATTTTAAAAGAATTATTTATTAATATTTTTTTGTGTGTCTCAATTTTTAATTCGTTTTGGTTCATTTACTTTCGTTCACATTGTTCGTCTTTGTTTCATTCCTCATTTATTATTTGAGTTATCTGATTATTATCTTCTTCTTCTTCTTCTTCTTCTTCTTCTTCTTTATCTTGTATGAATTTTTCCTATTAATTCTTGGCATTTTTAATCTATTCTTATAATTATCGTTTTGTTTCTCTTATTCCTCTTATTATTATTTTGTTTGTTATTATTGTCTTATTTCTCTTATTATCGCTTCTCTTATTCTCTTCTTTCTTCTACTTTATCTCATTCTCTCTAGTCTTCTTTCGTTTTATTTGCTAATGGACGAATTTTTTGTGGTACATGATAATAGTGTTTCAGAATTTATCGTCAAAATTACCGTTACTGAAAATTTATCGCCGGAACTACTGCTAGAACCTGAGAAATTATCGGCAGAATTATAGCTACTGAAAATTTATCGCCGGAACTACTGCTAAAACCTAGGAAATTATCGGCAGAATTATTGTTATTGAGAATTTATCGGCAGAATTATCGCTACTGAGAATTTATCGCCGGAACTACTGCTAGAACCTGAGAATTTATTGCTGAAATTATCGTTCCTACCTCAGCATTTATCGCCAGTGACCAGAATTTATCGCCGTGTGGCCTGCGGGAGGTGGCCAACCCCTGGTCACCCATCATCATGAGGCCAGGGAGGAGGATCTAGGGCCACTGAGTTATGATGACCCTGTCCATGGTCGTGGGGGGCATGGGTCTTGTGGGGGCATGGGTCTCGTGGGGGAATGGCGTGGGGGCCATGGGTCTCGTGGGCATGGGTCTCGTGGGGGGGGCATGGGCCTGTGGGGGAATGGGTCTGAGGGGGCATGGGTCTCGTGAGGGCATAGATTTCAAAGGCTGGCTCTGGGGGCATATCTGTGGGGCATGGGTTGTGGGGAACGGGTCTCGAGGGGGGCATGGGTCTCGTGAGAGCATAGGTTTCTGGAGGCGCATGGGCTGTGGGGGCATGAGTTTCTGGGGCACATGAGCTCTGTGGGGGCATGGGTTTGCCAGGGTTTCGTGGGGGCATGGGTCCTGGGTGGCATGGGTCTCTGGGGGCATGAGGTGAGGGCAAATTTTGGGGGCGCATGAGCTTGTGGGGGCATGGGTTTCGTGGGGCCATGGGTGTGGGGGGCATGGGTCCGGGGGCATGGGTCTGTGGGGCATGGGGGGGGGCATGGGTTTGGGGGCATGGGTCTCAGAGGGGGCATGGGCCTCGTGGAGGGCATGAGTCTCGTGGGGCATGGGTCCTGTGGGGTCATGGGTCATGGGCGAGTTAGTTTGCTTCTTGCTTATCGTTTCCTAAGTCTATAAAGTTAAAACCCTAAGAGTGGTGGTGGTGGTGGTGGTGTGGTGGTGGTGGTGGTGGTGGTGGTGGTGGTGGTGGTGGTGGTGGTGGTGGTGGTGGTGGTGGTGGTGGTGGTGGTGGCGGTGGTGGTGGTGGTGGTGGTGGTGGTGGTGGTGGTGGTGTGGTGGTGTGGTGGTGGTGGTGTGCGGTGGTGGCGGTGGTGGTGGTGTGGTGGTGGTGGTGGTGGTGGTGGTGGTGGTGGTGGTGGTGGTGGTGGTGGTGGTGGTGGTGGTGGTGGCGGTGGTGGTGGTGGTGTGGTGGTGGTGGTGGTGGTGGTGGTGGTGGTGGTGGCGGTGGTGGTGGTGGTGGTGGTGGTGGTGGTGGTGGTGGTGGCGGCGGCGGTGGTGGTGGTGGTGGTGGTAGCGGTGGTGGTGGTGGTGGTGTGGGACACAAACACATACACAAAACATAAATGCACACACACACACACACACACACACACACACAGGAGCCGGTCAGTGCACGCCCACCAACGCTACTGTGCAACAACACACAACCCACCTCCCTCCTCCTCCCTCCCAACCCACACCACCACACCCCCTCCCTCCTCCCTCCTCCCTCCTCCCTCCCAACCCACACACACACCCCCTCCTCCATCCCTCCCTCCCCCCAGTGTTCGACCTGCCCACGACCCCGGCTTTGTTGGGGGCCAAAGTCGTGGTGTTCGTGGCTGGGCGGGCTGAGGGCGCCTCGTGTGTGGAAGCTCTCCCAACACCTGCTATTATGACCACTGACGGAGGAAGAGAAACAGCAGCCGGTGTCGAGGCTTCCTCCCGTGAGCATATCTGATTGTAAGTGTGGATCGCCGCGACTTACGACGCACTTGTTTATTGTTTATTGATCGAGAGGGGAGGGGGGTAGGAGAGGGTTGGGAGGGGGTAAGAGGAGGGGATACAGGGGAGGGGTAAGAGGAGGGGGTGGTAGGGAGGGGAGATAGTATGATCATTATGATTCACTTAAAGCGGTAGCAAGTTTTGATCATTTTTACTCCTCCTCCCCCTCCCTCCCCCCTGAGAGTAATGTGTTGAGGGATGGTGGGGGGTGAAGGATGAGGAGGAGGGAAGGGTAAAGAGGAAGGATGAGTGTAAGGAGTGAGGGAGGGGTGAGGGTGAGGTATAGTGGAGGTGTGAGGAAAGAAGCAGGAAGGAGAGGAATGAGGGGGGTGGGGGGTGGTGATGGTGGAGAGGCCCCCATGACACACCTCAAGTACGACCATCCTAACGTCCAACCACCCGACCATCCGACCGTCTGACCGTCCGACCAGCCTGGTGATGTGATGTATTTGGAGAGAGAGTCGTTACCTTCACCATTAACCACCATCAACACCATCCATCACCACCACCACCTATCACTACCACCACCACCCTCACCACTACTCACCATCACCCTACCCCACCACCACCACCCACCACCACCACCACCACCACCACCCTACCACCACCATCAAAAATATTAATAAAATTGCTATCATCGCGATTATTTTTTCTTTATTTACCAACAAATATTTTACTTAGTGGGCAGGTAAAGGTGAAAGATACCATGTGTGTGTGTGTGTGTGTGTGTGTGTGTGTGTGTGTGTGTGTGTGTGTGTGTGTGTGTGTGTGTGTGTGTGTGTGTGTGTGTCTGTCTGTCTGTCTGTATGTGTGTGTGTGTGTATAATTACCACGGCCACGATCACGTACGTATCTTAAAGAAATCCCCCCCATTAATATTCGCCACTGCCCCTCCTTCTCCCGCTACTAAAATACACAATAATTGACCTCACAAACTTACCAAAGAGAAGACGGACCCAGCGTGTTGTGTACATTGGAAATCATTTATTGCTAATTATATATATTTACCATCAAATTTATTCCAATTATCGAAGTATTTTTTGATTGTAAATATTCCGACCCCAAGTTTTATATTACGTATACAAGAGAGTGTGTGTGTGTGTGTGTGTGTGTGTGTGTGTGTGTGTGTGTGTGTGTGTTTGTCTGTGTGTGTGTGTGTGTGTGTGTGTGTCAGGATTATATGTTGGTTAATAGTGGTTGGTGGTGGTGGTGATGGTGGTGTGGTGGGTGTGGTTGGTGATGGTGGGTGTTGTTGGTGTGGTGGTGTGTGGTTGGGTGGTGGTGGTGATGGTTGGTGTGTGGGTGGTGGTGATGGTGTGGTGGTGGGTGGTGGTGATGGTGGTGTGGTTGGTGGTGGTGGTGATGGTTGTGTGTGGTGTGGTGGTGATGGTTGGTGTGGTGGTGATGGTTGGTGTGGTGGTGGTGATGGTGGTGTGGTGGTGATGGTGGTGTGGTGGTAGTGATGGTGGTGTGGTGGTGGTGATGGTGGTGGTGGTGGTGATGGTTGGTGTGGTGGTGGTGATGGTGGTGGTTGTGTGGTGGTGGTGGTATGTGGTTGGATGGCTGTGCAGTGACGTGGCTCAACAGCTGAACAGAGAGAGACACACACACACACACACACACACACACACACACACACACACACACACACACACACACACACACACAAACACAACTTTAAGGCAGTCAACTCAAGGTCAATTTCTACACTAAGCAAAGACTAATTAAATCCATCCTCAATACTCAAACAAAAATAAATAAATAAAATAAATAACTAAAAATATCCCATCATTATTGTTTTTTTTCTTCTCCCGATGACCAAATTTATCGGACGTATGAATGTTAGGTGTCACATCATTCAGGGTAGTTAAAACACGCAGATTATTACCCACTGATTTACGTCTCACTACAGCTGTATACATATTATATACTTGAGAGAAATATCTATATATATATATTTGTCAGAATATTTCGTAATGTAAAACTCGTGTTAATGTATAGAGTTTGTGTGTGTGTGTGAACGTAATTTTCTATGTATTAGTGAACGCATTTAGATAGACTCTTATCAACAAAAAACAACTTCATTTTCCCTCCTGAATATTTCAACATTAACTGCATTGATTAATTGTACTATATAATTATCGTGTTTTTGTTCATCTCCCTCGTCCAACAGTCAAAAGTTATCGATTGCTTACGATAATGTTTATGTCCGTGTTTACGTCTGTGTTTACGTCCGTGTTTACGTCCGTGTTTACGTCTGTGTTTACGTCTGTGTTTACGTCTGTGTTTACGTCTGTGTTTACGTCTGTGTTTACGTCTGTGTTTACGTCCGTGTTTACGTCTGTGTTTACGTCTGTGTTTACGTCCGTGTTTACGTCCGTGTTTACGTCTGTGTTTACGTCTGTGTTTACGTCCGTGTTTACGTCCGTGTTTACGTCCGTGTTTACGTCTGTGTTTACGTCTGTGTTTACGTCTGTGTTTACGTCCGTGTTTATGTGAGGGGAAGGGGGTGGAGGGGAGTGTTTTGGTTTGTGAATTATTAGCGTAAACAAATGTAAAAAAGAGAGAGAAAAATGGGAAGAAAAAGAGAAAATATAGAGAAGAAAAGGGAAGTAAAAGGAGAAAAAATAAAACAATAAACGAAAAAAGAAAGAAAATATATAAAAAAGGAGAAAAAGAATGAAAAAAAGTTAAAGGAGAAAAGAAGTAAAAGAGAAATGAAGAGAAAAAAGAAATGGAAGTAAAAAAAATAAAAAAGAGAACTAAAGGAAAAGAGAAAAGTATAAAAAAAAGAGGAGAATTTGGTAGCATCTGTGCGGCCGTTCTTTTCCCATGGAGGTTGTATGACCGAAATTATTATGGGTTAGGTTAAGTTTAATTACACACACACACACACACACACACACACACACACACACACACACACACACACATACATACACACACAAACACCTGACCCTATATCCTCTCCTGTTAAGTAAGGTCACTGCCGAGGTCACAAATTAGAGGTATGTGTGTGTGTGTGTGTGTGTGTGTGTGTGTGCGCGTGTGCGTGTGTGTGTATATACTGACCCCTCATCGTGTACAACACTTTAGGAACAAGTGTGTACATCTAATAAACTCATGACGTCATTTGTTGTTGGGAAAAGTCACTTGTGTCGTCATCGTCATCGTCACTATCAACAATGAGAGAAGGAGGAGGAGGAGGAGGAGGAGGAAGAGGACGCAGAGGAAGAGGAGGAGGAAGAGGCGGAGGAGCACCAGGCAGCGGCGCTATAGTCTCATTAACCATCATTTATATTCATCGCTATAACCCGGCCATTATGTGATAGCGTCCTCCTCCCGCCCTCTCCCCGCGACCACGACTTAGGCCCCGCTCCTGTCATCCCGCTGGTGACACAAGGGCTCAAGGCTCCTCCCTCCTCTCTAACCCACCTTCCGAAACGACAAAAAACACGTCCGTCCTCCCGTGTGTTTTGATTTCCGACAGGTAGAAGAGACGGGGGACGAGCCTCCACCGGGGAGTTGAGAGCACGAGTTCGCATCCCACAAACACAATAGAATCACAATTAGCCAAGACCGACCTTTTCATCAAGGTATTTAGCGTTAGAGTTGTGTTAAATAGACGTCATCTTAAGTGAGGAGAGCGAGTTAGGACTCACTTAAGCGGTGTAAAGTAGCGGCACTTGTAGGGATATATGGGAGTTAGAACTCACTTAAGCTCATGTACCAGTAGCACTTGAGGGAGTGTGGTGGAGGGCCTCGACACCCCGTACCCTGGTAGCTGACGGTGTAAGATTAAGGAGACGCTGTTAAGCCACGTGCCAGGACCCGGGCCATGGCCACCGTACCCAAGGGCGGGCTAGTGGCCACCGTACCCAGGGGCGGGATAGTGGCCACCGTACCCATGGGCGGGATAGTGGCCACCGTACCCAGGGGCTGCCTGTACAGCTTTAATACGTACCGACAGGAAGACTAAGTGCGGCCAAACCTGCACGGCCTTGGATGAGTAGCCCAGGCAGCGTTCGGACTGACACAACTATGAAGTACAGTACACCCAAGGGCACACGTACACAAGTCAGTACACCCAAGGACACACGTACACAGGTCAGTACACCCAAGGACACACGTACACAGGTCAGTACACCCCAGAACACACGTACACAGGTCAGTACACCCTAGGACACACGTACACAGGTCACACCCGAGGACACACGTACACAGGTCAGTACACCAGGGCACACGTACACAGGTCGTACACCCAGAACACACGTAACAGGTCAGTACACCTAGACACACGTACACAGGTCAGTACACCCGAGGACACACGTACAGGTCAGTACACCCAAGGACACACGTACACAGGTCAGTACACCCCAGAACACACGCACAGGTCAGTACACCCTAGACACACGTACACAGGTCAGTACACCCGGGGACACACGTACACAGGTCAGTACACCCAAGCACACGTACACAGGTCACACCCCAGGACACGTACACAGGTCAGTACACCCCAGGACACACGTACACAGGTAAGTACACCCCAGACACACGTACACAGGTCAGTACACCCCAAGACACACGTACACAGGTCAGTACACCCCAGACACACGTACAGGTCAGTACACCCAGGACACACGTACACAGGTAAGTACACCCCAGGACACACGTACACAGGTCAGTACACCCCAGAACACACGTACACAGGTCAGTACACCCAAGGGCGACACGTACACAGGTAAGTACACCCCAGGACACACGTACACAGGTCAGTACACCCCAGGACACACGTACACAGTCAGCACACCCCAAGACACACGTACACAGGTCAGTACACCCAAGACAGTCATAAGACACACGTACACAGGTCAGTACACCCCAAGACACACGTACACAGGTCAGTACACCCCAGACACACGTACACAGGTCAGTACACCCCAGGACACACGTACACAGGTCAGTACACCCCAGAACACACGTACACAGGTCAGTACACCCAGGGCACGTACACAGGTCAGTACACCCCAGGACACACGTACACAGGTCAGCACACCCCAAGACACACGTACACAGGTCAGTACACCCCAGACACACGTACACAGGTCAGTACACCCAAGGACACACGTACACAGTCAGTACACCCCAGGACACACGTACACAGGTCAGTACACCCAAGGACACACGTACACAGGTCAGTACACCCCAAGACACACGTACACAGGTCAGTACACCCCAGGACACAAGTACACAGATCAGTACACCCCAGGACACACGTACACAGGTCAGTACCCAAGGACACACGTACAGGTCAGTACACCCCCAGGACACACGTACACAGGTCAGTACACCCCAGGACACACGTACACAGGTCAGCACCTAGGACACACGTACCAAGTACACAGGTCAGTACACCCCAGAGACACACGTACACAGGTCAGTACACCACAGGACACACGTACACAGGTGTACACCCAGGACACACGTACACAGGTCAGCACACCCAGGACACACGTACACAGGTCAGCACCCAGGACACACGTACACAGGTCAGCACACCCAGGACACACGTACAGAGTCAGCACACCCCAGGACACACGTACACAGGTCAGCACACCCTAGGACCACACGCACAGGTCCAGTACACCCCAGGACACACGTACACAGGTCAGTACACCCCAGGACACACGTACACAGGTCAGTACACCCCAGGACACACGTACACAGGTCAGTACACCCAAGACACACGTACACAGGTCAGTACACCCCAGGACACACGTACACAGGTCATACCCCCAGGACACACGTACACAGGTCAGTACACCCCAGGACACAAGTACACAGGTCAGTACACCCCCAGGACACACACACAGGTCAGTACCCCGGACACGTACCAGGTCAGTACACCCCAGGACACACGTACACAGGTCAGTACACCCCAAGACACACGTACACAGGTCAGTACCCCACAGACACACGTACACAGGTCAGCACCCCAGGACACGCGTACACAGGTCAGTACACCCAAGGACACAAGTACAGGTCAGTACACCCCAAGAACACACATACAGGTCAGTACACCCTAGGACACACGTACACAGGTCAGTACACCGAGGACACGTACACAGGTCAGTACACCCAAGGACACACGTACACAGGTCCAGTACACCCCAGAACACACGTACACAGGTCAGTACACCCTGGACACACGTACACAGGTCAGTACCCGAGGACACACGTACACAGGTCAGCACACCCAGGACACACATACACAGGTCAGTACACCCCAGAACACGTACAGGTCAGTACCCTAGGACACGTACACAGGTCAACCCCAGGGACACGTACACAGGTCAGTACACCCAAGGACACACGTACACAGGTCCAGTACACCCAGGACACACGCACACAGGTCAGTACACCCCAGGACACACGTACACAGGTCAGTACCCCAGGACACACGTACACAGGTCAGTACACCCCAGGACACACGTACAGGTCAGTACACCCCAAGACACACGTACACAGGTCAGTACACCCCAGGACACACGTACACAGGTCAGTACACCCCAGGACACACGTACACAGGTCAGTACACCCCAGGACACAAGTACACAGGTCAGTACACCCCGGACACACGTACACAGGTCAGTACACCCCCGGACACACGTACACAGGTCAGTACACCCCAGGACACACGTACACAGGTCCAGTACACCCCAAGACACACGTACACAGGTCAGTACACCCAGGACACACGTACACAGGTCAGTACACCCCAGGACACACGTACACAGGTCAGTACACCCAAGACACACGTACACAGGTCAGTACACCCCCGGACACACACGTACACAGGTCAGTACACCCAGGACACACGTACACAGGTCAGTACACACCCCCAGGACACACGTACACAGGTCAGTACACCCCAAGACACACGTACACAGGTCAGCACACCCCAGGACACGCGTACCAGGTCAGTACACCCCAGGACACGTACACAGGTCAGTACACCCCAGGACACACGCACACAGTCAGCACACCCCAGGACACACGTACACCAGGTCAGCACACCCCAGGACACACGTACACAGGTCAGCACACCCCAGGACACACAACAGGTCAGCACCCAGGACACACGTACACAGGTCGTACACCCAGAACACACGTACAGGTCAGCACACCCCAGGACACACGCACAGGTCAGTACACCCCAGGACACACGTACACAGGTCAGTACACCCCAGGACACACGTACACAGGTCAGTACACCCCAGAACACACGTACACAGGTCAGTACACCCCAGGACACACGTACACAGGTCAGTACACCCAGACACACGCACACAGGTCAGCACACCCCAGGACACACGTACCAGGTCAGCACCCCAGAACACACGTACACAGGTCAGTACACCCAGGACACGTACACAGTTCAGTACACCCCAGGACACACATACAGGTCAGTACACCCCAAGACACACGTACACAGGTCAGCACACCCCAGGACACGTACACAGGTCAGCACACCCAGGACACACGTACACAGGTCAGCACACCCTAGGACACACGTACACAGGTCAGTACACCCCAGGACATGCACAGGTCAGTACCCCAGGACACACGTACACAGGTCAGTACACCCCAGGACACAAGTACACAGGTCAGTACACCCCCGGACACACGTACACAGGTCAGTACACCCTAGGACACACGTACACAGGGTCACCCCAGGACACACGTGCACAGGTCAGTACACCCCAAGACACACGTACCAGGTCAGCACACCCCAGGACACGCGTACACAGGTCAGTACACCCCAGGACACACGTACACAGGTCAGTACACCCCCAGGACACACATACACACAGTCAGCACACCCCAGGACACGT
Organism: Homarus americanus; assembly: GCF_018991925.1. NCBI lineage: Eukaryota > Metazoa > Arthropoda > Malacostraca > Decapoda > Nephropidae > Homarus > Homarus americanus. Next base: position 192,355 of record NW_024757136.1, read on the forward strand.
ACACAGGTCAGTACACCCCAGGACACACGTACACTGGTCAGTACACCCCAGGACACACATACACACAGTCAGCACACCCCAGGACAGAGGCAGCGTCGGGTCCCATATGACCTGGGGAACTGGGAACCTCCACCAATCAGCGGCCAGGATGCACTAATTTGTTATTATCAGCCAATCATAGCCCAGGACGCATCTTAGATTTATGGGCGTTGAATCATGACCCAAAAATAACTTGCGATAGTCGACTACTTCTGCTGTACCCAGGCTGACGACAACAACAACAACAACAACAACAACAACAACGACAACGACAACAACAACAACAACAACAACAACAACAACGAACACTACAACTACAGCAACAACAACAACAACAACAACAACAACTACAACAACAACAACAACAACAACCAGTATAACCCATCCCACGGTCTGAACCAAGGTACGTCAGGTGATCCATCATGCTCCTTCACACTCATCCACCACCATCTCTCACACTCTCTCTCCTGGGATGTGTCGTGGTGTGTTGGAGGGTGTAGGGTAATGTGGGTGTGTGTAGATGGCGTGTGTAAGGGTGTAGTGGTATACAGGTATCTGTGTGAGTGTGCGGGAGGTGTAGGGGGCGTGCAGGAGGGTGTAGGGGCGTGCGGGAGGGTGTAGGGGGGTGCGGGGAAGGTGTAGGGGAGTGCGAGAAGGTGTAGGGGCGTGCAGGAGGGTGTGGGGGCGTGCAGGAGGGTGTGGGGCGTGCGGGAGGGTGTGAGGGCGTGCAGGAGGGTGTGGGGGCGTGCGGGAAGGTGTAGGGGGAGTGCAGGAAGGTGTAGGGGGCGTGCAGGAGGTGTAGGGGCGTGGGAGGGTGTGGGGGCGTGCAGGAGGGTGTAGGGGCGTGCAGGAAGGTGTAGGGGAGTGCAGGAAGTGTAGGAGTGCTGGGAAGGTGTAGGGGGAGTGCGAGAAGGTGTAGGGGGCGTGCGAGGTGTGGGGGCGTGCAGGAGGGGTGTGGGGCGTGCAGGAGGGGTGTGGGGGCGTGCAGGGAAAGTGTAGGGGCGTGCAGGGAGGGTGTGGGGGGGTGCAGGGAAGGTGTAGGGGGCGTGCAGGGAAGGTGTAGGGAGCGGGAAGGTGTGGGGCGTGCGGAGGGTGTAGAGGGAGTGCAGAGGGTGTGGGGAGTGCAGGAGGGTGGGGGCGTGCAGGGAAGGTGTGGGGAGTGCGAGAAGGTGTAGGGGGCGTGCGAGAAGGTGTAGGGGCGTGCAGGAAGTGTAGGGGCGTGCAGGGGGTGTAGGGCGTGCAGGAAAGTGTAGGCGTGCGGGAGGGTGTAGGGGGAGTGCAGGGAAGGTGTAGGGGCGTGCAGGAAGGTGTAAGGGGCGTGCAGGGAAGGTGTGGGCGTGCAGGAAGGTGTAGGGGCGTGCAGGGAGGGTGTAGAGGAGTGCAGGGAAGGTGTAGGGGCGTGTGGGGGAAGGTGTAAGGGGCGTGCAGGAAGGTGTAGGGGCGTGCGGGAAGGTGTAGAAGCGTGCGGGAGGGTGTGGGGGGCGTGTAGGGGCAGGTGCGGGAAGGAATGTCATTGTGGTCAACGCTGGGGTGAGCGTCAGTAGGAGGGAGGGAGGGAGAGGAGAGAAGGGGAGGGAAGGGGAGGGCAGGGGAGGAGGGAGGGGGAGGGGAGGAAGAGGAGGGGGAGGGAGGGTGGGGAAGAGGCGGGGAGGGGAGGAAAATGGTCTTTGATATGCAAAGTGGACCACTGAATAAAACTTTCAGATGCGTCATCCATCAGTCGTATGTCAGGGGCCGAGGTCCCTCCTCTCTCCCCCCGTCCTCTACCGCCCTCCTACACGCCCTCCTACGTCCTCCCCCCTCACACCCCTCCCCTCTACACGCCATCATCGCCCCATACACACCCCTCCTACACACCTCCCTACGCCCTACACCCTCCCTACACGCCCTCCCCTCCCACGCCCTCTCTACACGCCATCATCTACGCCCCACACCTTCCTACACACCCTCCCTACACGCCCTTCTACACCTCCCTACACACCATCTCCTACGCCCCCACCCTCCCCTACACGCCCTTCTACACCCTCCCTACACACCATCATCTACGCCCCACCCCTCTACACCTCCCCTACAGCCCTCCCCTACGCCCTCTCTACACGCCATCATCTACGCCCCATACACACCCTCCCCTACACACCCCTCCCCTACACGCCCTTCCCTACACACCCTCCCCTACACCATCATCTACGCCCCCACACACCCTCCCCCTCCACACCCCCCACATCTGCCCCCACACACCCTCCACACCCTCCCTAAGGCCCTCCCCACGCCCCTCTACACCCATCATCTACGCCCACACACCCTCCCTACACCCTCTACACCCTTCTCCCTCCCCACACACCATCATCACCCGCACATATGCTCCCACAGTAAATTAAGGTTAGCTCAGGGTAGGGTAAGTTAGGTTAGGTCAGGTTAGGCTAGAGTAGGATATACAGGGCAGGGGTAGAGGCAGGGCAGGGAGGCAGGAGCAGGGCAGAGGGCAGAGACAGGAGACAGGGCAGGGCAGAGCAGGGCAGGGCAGGACAACATGACATTGGGGCAAGGCAGATGAGTATGAAGATATGAAGATCGACAGAGCACAATAGGAAGGTTTGAGGGTGGGATGGGGCAAGGTAGGGTGGGGTAGGGTGGGGTAGGAGCAGAGACAGGGCAGGGGAGGGCAAGAACGGGGAGCAGGGGGCAGGGGCAGGAGTAGGGTAGGGGTAGGGCAGGGCAAGGGCAGAAGGACAGGGCAGAGACGCAGGGGTGGGGTGGGAGAAGGGCAGGGCAGGGCAGGGCAGGGCAAGTGCGGTACAACTCCCAATTCATTTCACTACCTTACTCCGATATCTCCTACAGATTAATTTGCCATGTGTGTGAGTTAGTGTGGTCGTGTGAAGGGCCCCAGGGAGTGTTAGGGTGTGACACAGGGATGGCAGCTTATGCAAGGCAGCTGGGTGGAGGGTGTGACACAGAGAGGGAGGGAGGGCCTTGGGGCGCTGCCGTGGGGAGTCAGGGCAACAAGATTACACAATATCCTCAGCCTCCTCCTGACGTCTCCCACCACCACCACCAACAGACCCAGACACCACCACCACTACAATCACCACCACTACCACCACCACCACCACCACACCCAGACACCACCACCACCCCTAATACGAGCCACATTTACGTCTCGTCGTGATGTCACCTGATTAAGCTCGGCCTAAGTCACATGCAGCGATACTCTCTTAGCACTTAGTTATAGGTGGAGACGTGGTGGTAAATTCCTCAAAGGGTTAAACCATCGTCCTCAAAGGGTTAAACCATCGTCCTCAAAGGGTAAAACATCAAAGGGTTAACAAATCACTAAATATTCATAACAACTTATCCTTGTGTCTTGATATACAATGCAGACAAAATCCCACAACTTATCGCCCAATATCTTAGGATTTCGATAATTTCTGAACCGATCGACAAACACAAGCACATAAAAAAAAAACCTAATATATTTTCTCATTATCCTTAAATCAATCGTCCGTATGTTAGTATGTAATTTTTTTTTAATAATTTCCTAATATATGAAATGTAAAAAAATAATATCTTAAGCCTTTCATTTATATTATTGTGTGATCTTTTTTTTATTGTAATTAACATAGATTGTGGTTGGGATTAGTTAATGAGAAATAAAATCCCATTATTTGATGTCGAATTTAAGAAAAGACAAAAAACAAAAAGAAAAACAAAAATATGAGGACAGGTGTTAATGAGAGACGTGGACAGGTGTTAATGAGAGACGTGGACAGGTGTTAATGAGAGACGTGGACAGGTGTTAATGAGAGACGTGGACAGGTGTTAATGAGAGACGTGGACAGGTGTTAATGAGAGACGTCGACAGGTGTTAATGAGAGACGTGGACAGGTGTTAATGAGAGACGTGGACAGGTGTTAATTAGTAAACAGTGTCTACCTTTGTGTTTACCTTTGTGTTTACGTTTGTTGACGAATAACACAGAAAACTTTTTTTAATTGTCTACTTTTCATTGGACATTACTGTTTCTGTTACTCTACTTAGGACAGCCCGTAATAGCCATAGACAGGGGTCACTGGGTTAGGTTAGGTTAGGTTAGGGTTCTATTATCAGTAACGAGACACAATTCAACATGAGCCAGTCACCTCACACAAAACCCGGTGCTGTTAAAAAGCCATCAGAACGACCCTTAAATATGAGATAACCAACGTGTCACAGCTCCACCTCCACACCCGTCCTAGCCATACCTCCACACCCTTCCTAGCCATACCTCCACACCTTTAGCCATACCTTCACACCCTCCCTAGCCATACCTCCACACCTCTCTAGGATACCTCCAAACACCCCAGCCACACCCTCCCTAGCCACCCCTGCACATCTCCACCACCTCCCTAGCCACACCTCCACCACCTCCCTAGCCACACCTCCACACCTCCCTAGCCACACCTACACACCTCCCTAGCCACACCTCCACACCAACACTATAAGCGTCGAAACTAGAGAATAAAAGTGAGATAACAAGTGTTCACCTCTATCGCCATACCCGTTTTCGTCGCCTTCCCTCCACATTCTCCCTCCCTCCACCCCTCCCTCCCTCCCCAGCCTCCCCTCCCCCCTCCATCCACCTCCCTCCTCCCCAGCCTCCCCTTCTCCCCTCCCAGCCTCCCCTCCAGCCTCCCTCCCTCCCAGCCTCCCTCCTCCCCTCCCCTCCCAGCCTCCCTCCCCGCCTCCCTCCTCCCCAGCCCCTCCCTCCCAGCCTCCCCTCCCTCCCAGCCTCCCTCCCTCCCAGCCTCCCTCCCTCCCAGCCTCCCCTCCCCTCCCTCCCCTCACCCAGTCTCCCCTCCACTTTGTTCGTCTTTCTCTCTCTCTCTCTCTCTCTCTCTCTCTCTCCCTTCTCTCTCTCTCTCTCTCCCCAGCCAGGAGTCTTTCTCAGTGACTCTTGTGATAGCATGTGTGTGTGTGTGTGTGTGTGTGTGTGTGTGTGTGTGTGTGTGTGTGTGTGTGTGTGTGTGTGTGTGTGTGTGTGTGGAAGTGAGGTTACACATCTGAAAGTGTCTTACAGTTTCGTGGACAAGGTCTTTATTCAACGGTTCTACAACAACGTCTATAATTCTATTCAATGGGTGTCTATAACTACGTCTGGTGTGGCTATAACTACGTCTGGTGTGTATAACTTCGTCTGGTATTATATAGCTACGTCTGGTGTGTATAACTACGTCTGGTGTATAACCCGTCTGAAGTATCTACTCTTCGTCTGGTGTCTATAACTACGTCTGGTGTTAATATAACCACGTCTGGTGTGTGTACTTAACTACGTCTACTAATTAGTATATAACTACGTCTGGTGTGTATAACTACGTCTGGTGTCTATAACTACGTCTGGTGTGTATAACTACGTCTGGTGTCTATAACTACATCTGGTGTGTATAACTACGTCTGGTGTGTATAACCACGTCTGGTGTCTATAACTACGTCTGGTGTGTATAACTATGTCTGGTGTGTATAACTACGTCTGGTGTCTATAACTACGTCTGGTGTGTATAACTACGTCTGGTGTGTATAACTACGTCTGGTGTCTATAACTACGTCTGGTGTGTATAACCACGTCTGGTGTGTATAACTACGTCTGGTGTCTATAACTACGTCTGGTGTGTATAACCACGTCTGGTGTGTATAACTACGTCTGGTGTGTATAACCACGTCTGGTGTGTATAACTACGTCTGGTGTCTATAACTACGTCTGGTGTGTATAACCACGTCTGGTGTCTATAACTACGTCTGGTGTGTATAAATACGCCTGGTGTGTATAACTACATCTGGTGTGTATAACTACGTCTGTGTTTTTATTCGTTCCCGATTCACAACCACGACGGTACGCATCCTTCGGCTCTTCTGGTCAACATACGTGATGGTGGTAGTTACATCTGCCAATAACTACCACCATAACTAGGTCCTCACTAACAACACCATCAAATCATCATAGACCATCATCACCACCATCCAACTACCACCAGCCATCCGGTAAATCATTTACCCAGACCACCATCCTCTCTAATCATAGATCCAGCTACTCAGCATCACATCTTCTACATACCAAGCCATCTTAACTCACCATCCAGCTACCACCACCATTCAAGTCTTCACCAGACTTCTAATCATCTTAATCAACCACCACCGCCATCCAGGTACCATCTTCACCAGGCACCACCATCCCTCTACCATCACCACCATCCAACTACCACCACCGCCATCCAGGTACCATCTTCACCAGGCACCACCATCCCTCTACCACCATATCTAGCACCTGCCTCACCACCACCACCATCTCTCTACCACCATCACCACCATCTATCTACCACCCTCACTACCACCACTACCACCATCTAACGTAAGGTGCCACTAATAACACGGAAGGACTAGTTAGGACACCCGGCCACCAAACTACTGTAAACATGTCCACCGAGCAGTTACTTGACGCCATAAAATACTATCTAGGGTTTTATAGGCGGTGACGGTGACGGCTGAAGGTGACGGTGACGGCTGAAGGTGACGGTGACGGTGAAGGTGACGGTGACGGCTGAAGGTAACGGTGACGGTGACGACAGAAGGTGACGGTGACGACTGAAGGTGATGGTGAAGGTGACGACCGAAGGTGACGGTGAAGGTGACGGCTGAAGGTGCTGGTGACGGTGACGACTGAAGGTGCTGGTGACGGCTGAAGGTGACGGTGATGACTGGAAGGTGATGGTGACGGTGACGGCTGAAGGTGATGGTGACGGTGACGGCTGAAGGTGATGGTGACGGTGACGGCTGAAGGTGACGGTGACGGCGGAAGGTGCTGGTGAGAGACGTGACCTGACCTGACCTAACCTAATCTAACGTAACCTAATTTAACGTAACCTAACTTAAACGAACATTAACCTAACCTAACCTAACCTAACCTAACCTAACCTAACCTAACCTAACCTAACCCAACCTAACTTAACCTTAGCCAATGCACCTTAAGAGACAGAATACTGATTATTATTATTGGTAAAACACGTTGGAGACACTGTTGAATAAAACACACACACACACACACACACACACACACACAGACACACACACACACACACACACACACACACACACACACACACACACACACCATTCATCATAATAAACAAGTGATCAGGTTATTACCATCTTGACATTTCTCTCATTTACCAAGCAACAATTTTTTTTATATATAAGACCCATCATTGGCTTGAGCATTATGCCCTCCACCCCCAACCCTCCACCTCCAACAACACCCCTCTCCACTCTCCAACACCCTCCACCTCCCGTTATCTCCCGTTATCAGGATCATCAGTACTAGCATTCAATCTCCAGGGGACCAATTCAGTGTCGTGATGGAGGCGTTTATGAGTCACAAACACACCCACGTCTCACTGCCGCTGTCCTGTTCATGTGGAATCATTTAAATATTTAATCTGGGTATTTTTTTTTTAATTCTACCTACAGCCTAATCCTTCCTCCTGCCTAGAATTTAATCTGGGTATTTTTTAGCACCTAGTGGAATTTTATCGTCTGGATCACTGTAACGTTTCAGACACAACATTTATACGAACACTCTCTCAGGTCCCCTCCCAAAACATTTTAGCTGAGGGAGTCGCCGCCGCCGCCTCTTAGGACAGGGGTTAAGTTAAGGTCGGCTGCTGCTGTCAATCATTCATCTTTTGCTCACCATGTTACAATTTTGTTTTTATCCCTTCTCTCTGTCTGTCTGTGTCTCTGTCTCTCTCTCTCTCTGTCTCTTCCTGTCTGTCTGTCTCTCATTTTTCAATCTATATATTTACCTTTTTTTTTCTGTAATGGGGACGTCTGAATAATACCTAACCTAACCTAACCTAACCTACACACACACACACACACACACACACACACACAGAGGGTGGGTCTTTTGAGAGGTGCGGCAGTAAACAGGGTATAACACTGGTGGTTTGTGGCCGGCCTGAAACGCTTACACCTTTACCCGGGCGACTAAGAATGCATTTTGTCAGCTCCTTAAACACGAGGTGGAGCTTAGAGCGTCCCACCACCACCACAATCCCCACTACCACCTCCCCCACCAACACCTCCCCCCCCACACCCTCAACCACCCCCACTACCTCCACCTATATCATCTCCACCACCACCACAATCCTCTTCCCGCCACCAGCCCCACCTTCTATCCCTCACCCTTAACCACCCTCCACCACTCAACATCCCACACTCAACCACCCCCCACTACCCCCTCCCCCACAAAACCATAATCCTCTTTACCAACATCCCCACCCCCACCACAACCAATACCACCCCATCACCTCCACCAACCATCCCCACTACCCCTCCACCCTCAACCATCCCCACTTCCTCCACCTCAACCATCCCCACTACCCTCCCCACTCCCCACCATTCACCCCCCAGACCCATGACCTGAGCTGAATGTTCCTTCACTTTAAAAGTCCAGTCTGGCCAAGAGAGACAGGACTGACACGCTAAAACTATCTCACAAGGCGCCGCTAGGCTCCGGGTGATGCTGAATGGAAAAACAGTGATGGTTGGTGTGTGGTGCGTGACAGTGGTGCGTGACAGTGATGGTGGTGTGGTGTGTGACAGTGGTGCGTGACAGTGATGGTTGGTGTGTGTGACAGTAGAGGTTGATGTGTGCGACAGTGGTGTGTGGTGCGTGACAGTGGAGGTTGGTGTGTGGTGCGTGACAGTGGTAGGTGACAGTGGTACGTGGTGCGTGACAGGTGGTTGGTGTGTGTGACAGTAGAGGTTGATGTGGTGCGTGACAGTGGTGCGTGGTGCATGACAGTGGAGGTTGGTGTGTGGAGCGTGACAGTGATGGTTGGTGTGTGGTGTGTGACAGTGGTGACAGTGGTGGTTGGTGTGTGGTGCGTGACAGTGGTGCGTGGTGCGTGAGGGTACGTGACAGTGGTGTGGTGTGTGACAGTGGTGCGTGAGTGGTGATTGGTGTGTGTGTGACAGAGGTTGGTGTGTGGGCGACAGTGGTGTGGTGGAGCACAGTGGTGTGACAGTGTAGGTTGGTGTGTGTGACAGTGGAGGTTGGTGTGTGGTGCGTGACGGTTGGTGTGGGGCGTGACAGTGATGTGTGAGTGGAGGTTGTGTGTGGTGTGTGACAGTGGTGTGTGGTGCGTGACAGTGATGTGACAGTGGTGTGACAGTGGTGTGACAGTGTGGTGTGTGGTGCGTGACAGTGGTGCGTGGTGCGTGACAGTGGTGTGTGGTGCGTGACAGTGGTGTGATGTGACAGTGATGTGAGCAGAGGTTGGTGTCGTGACAGTGATGTGTGACAGTGTAGGTTGGTGTCTGGTGCGTGACAGTGGTGTGTGGGGCGTGACAGTGGTGTGTGGGGCGTGACAGGATGTGAGCAGTGGAGGTTGTGTGTGGGGCGTGACAGTAGGTGTGGTGTGACAGTGATGTGTGTGACAGTGTAGGTTGGTGTGGTGCGTGACAGTGTGTGTGGTGCGTGACAGTGATGCAGTGTAGGTTGGTGTTTGGTCCTGACAGTGGTGTGACAGTGAAGGTTGGTATGTGACAGTAGAGTCTGGTGCGTGACAGTAGAGTCTGTGTGTGACAGTAGAGTCTGGTGCATGACAGTAGAGTCTGGTGCATGACAGTAGAGTCTGGTGCGTGACAGTAGAGTTTGGTGCATGGTAGAGTCTGGTGTGACAGTAGAGTCTGGTGCGTGACAGTAGAGTCTGGTGCATGACAGTAGAGTCTGGTGCGTGACAGTAGAGTCTGGTGCATGACAGTAGAGCTGGTGTGACAGAGAGTCTGTGTGACAGTAGAGTCTGGTGCGTGACAGTAGAGTCTGGTGCATGACAGTAGAGTCTGGTGCGTGACAGTAGAGTTTGGTGACAGTAGAGTCTGGTGCGTGACAGTAGAGTCTGGTGCGCATGAGTAGAAAGTCTGGTGCATGACAGTAGAGTCTGGTGCGTGACAGTAGAGTCTGGTGCATGACAGTAGAGTCTGGTGTGACAGTAGAGTCTGGTGCATGACAGAGAGAGTCTGGTGCGTGACAGTAGAGTCTGGTGCGTGACAGTAGAGTCTGGTGCATGACAGTAGAGTCTGGTGCGTGACAGTAGAGTCTGGTGCGTGACAGTAGAGTCTGGTGCATGACAGTAGAGGTTATACAAGCAACTCACTGAACATAACCAAACCCACACCCCTCAGCGTTACACAGTGCCTCACACCAGACGTCTGCCCGTCAGTATTAAAAGCAACTGTCTGGCGTGGCGGGTCCTGACGGCTTTCACCACAAGGCCCACTGACGAAGGGCTACATACATACAACCAATTTGACTCGGTCTTCGCCTTTTTGGGCTTATACGTGTAAACTCTGGCGTGGGTTGGTGTGAAATTGATGGACGAGACATATAAATATAATCTAATTCCTTGACGTCGATAGAAGCTTCTTTGTGCTTACTTCTTTGAGCACTAATGTCAATAATCCTTCTTGTATCTCTTCAAGTAGTTTCTGTATTTCTCAAAGGTAAATCGTCTTCATACATTTTATCATGCAAGTTCAAAATATCAAAACAGAATATTTTTACTAATATTTCGACTGCATTCCTACATCACCTAACACCGGACCACCATAGAAACTTGTTCATATATGAGATCCTCAGATTGTATGTGTAGTAGAGAGTCTGTCTGGTTATGACATCCGTGGGGGCAGAGGGTGAGGTTGGGTGCCCAGAGCTCCGTATCTTAGGCAAATATCAGAAGAGCGTGTCCCAAGTTCCTTTGTTTGGGACGAACCCCTGAGCGCGTGTCTAAAGCCCTTGGAGATAGTGGTTCTCTAGAGTGACAGATGGGTGGGGGCTTGTATTCCTGCTCTCTCTCTCTCTCATGTCAGTTCTTGTGCACGCCTCCTCCTCCTCCTCCTCACCCCCTACCTTCTCTCCGTCATACAGACAGACAAGATATCCCACTGTCTGGTCCTGTCGAGCCACCTCAGCAGGCAGTCCTCTCCCCTGCCTTGTTCAATGTTTCCCGTAATACCATATCCCAGGTCCTGCCCCCTCTTCCTACCACCCCCTGCTGTCTTCTCTCATCCACTGCTCCTCCTCCTCCCTTCCTATACCTCCTCCCTCCCTTCCTATACCCTCCCCCCTCCTTATATCATGTAGGTTGTCTAAACAAATTTTGAACATGACCTGACACCCATACACAACTCAAGCTGCTTCACTCATCTTCCTGCCTTCTCTCCCTGGGGAGGAGGAGGAATAGCTGGCTGGCTCTCCCTTCTTCTTACACGTCTCCTCGCTCATTCTCTCCCACCTTGTCTCCCCATCTTCTCATCCTCGTCTTCTCTCCCATACAGTTTTCCACCATCTTCCATATCCTCTATTTTCCCATCAATGGGTCTCCAACGTCCAGTTCACGCCCCAGGGATCAGTGGCAGGGTTGGACCCAGAGGTCCCGGTGGTGCATATTTGATATTTGCCAAGTGCCAGCTGAACGGTGGGGGTGGGGGTGGTGTGCTGGGGGCGGTGGAGAGGGGAGGGAAGTGCTGGGTTTGTGGGAGGATGAGGGAGGCTGGGGTTTTGGTGGGAGGAGGGGATGCTGGTTTTGGGGGAGGAGGACGGGATGCTGGGGTTTTGGTGGAGAGGAGGGGATGCTGGGGTTTTTGTAGAGAGAGGGATGCTGGGGTTTGGGAGGAGGGGAGATGCTGGGGTTTGTGGAGAGGTATGCTGGGTTTGGTGGGGAGGAGGAGGGGATGTGCTGGGGGGTGGGGAGGAGGATGCTGGGTTTTGTAAAGGAGAGGGGATGTGCTGAGTTTGATAGGGAGGAGGAGGAGATGTTGGGGCGTTGTTAGGGAGAAGGTGCTGGGGTTTTGGTGGGGAGGAGGAGGAGGGATGCTGGGTTTTGATGGGAGGAGGAGGATGCTGGGTTTTGATGTATACCATTCATCATCAATCATCAATTACTCACACTTCACTTCACTACTACTACTACTACTACTACTACTTTTGTATGCCTCCAGCCTCCCCGATAGCCACACCTTCGCCATTATTACCTTAAAATTAAATATCCTAATACATAAGTAGCTCCTACCCTCCTCCTCACCTTATTCACACTACCCAACTCACTCCCCACCAACCCACTACCCACAACCCAAACCCATTACCCACACCACCCTACCATAGCCAACTTTTTTTTAGAAAGATACAGGCACTAGACATCCTATATACGGGTGTTTTCAGGGCCTTATTTCATATCCGCCGACCCTACTGGCGGATGCTGGTCTAGGAGGTTGTCTATTGCTTGCCGTATAGATCGGGGGTGGTAATGGACCTTGAGATTTGGTAACTTTTTGAGAACCATGTTGTTGTCATCATTCAGGAGTCTTTGAGGAGTTCTTGCTCTGATCGTTCTTTCTTTTGCCAGACTCTGCAGTGGCAAGTGTGCAACTGCTGGTTGATGAGTTTCATTCTCAGGTCTCTATGTATCTCGGCTGTGGTTCTGGTGAAGGGGTATTCACCTGTACGAATCTAGGGCTCATTTTGACCACCTACCATCACCATAGAGGCCGAGGGAGGAAGGGGGTCCTGAGGGGGGCCTAGTTCAGATCCGACAACCCCCTCCCTCCCCCTTCTCAACCCCCTACCCCGACCTCCCCTACCCTCCTCAAAGACCTCTGACACCTGTCTGTCCAGGTGTCGAGGAAGGGCTGAGGAGGAGGATGTGGTAAGGAGAATGGGGATCTACGAAGAAGGTTGAGGGTGTTGGTAACTATGTACATGTATGTGTCTATGCACACACACACACACACACACACACACACACACACACACACAAACACACACACTCAATATTAAAAGACAATAAGGAAAATACGAGAGAAAATAAAGAGTAAAAACATGTTGATTTAATACCAATGTCGAGGGGGGGGGGCAGAGCACCACCTGTAGGAACATACTCACAGATACACATACAGACATACATACAGCTTTATATACAAATACAGGTACACATGCATATACAGGTTAGACATATACTGTATACAGACAGGCAAACCCATATAGACACAAATACATACCTAACCTAACCTAACCCAACTCACAACCTAATCCCAACCTAACCCAACTACCCAAACCTAACCTAACGGAGCAGTGGAGAGTTGGCCAGGGTGAGAGTTGGCCAGTGGGAGTTGGCCAGGTGGGAGAGTTGGTCAGGTGGGAGAGTTGGCCAGGGTGGGAGGTTGGCCAGGTGGGGTGAGCTGGGCCAGGGTGGGAGAGTGCTGGCCAGGTGGAGAGTTGGCCAGGGTGGGAGAGTTGGTCAGGTGGGAGGAGCCAGGGTGGGAGAGCTGGCGGTGGGAAGTTGGCCAGGGTGGAGAGTTGGCCAGGTGGGAGAGTGGGCCAGGGGTGTGGGGAGAGCTGACAGGGTGGGAGAGCTGGCCAGGGTGGAGAGCTTGGCCAGGGGTGGGAGTTGGCCAGGGTGGGAGAGTTGGCCAGGGGGTGGAGGCTGGCCAGGTGGGAGAGTTGGCCAGGGTGGAGAGCTGGTCAGGGTGGGGAGAGAGTTGGCCAGGGGTGGGAGAGCGGCCAGTGAGTGGGGTGGGAGAGTTGGCCAGGGTGGAGAGTGGCCAGGTGGGAGAGTTGGCCAGGTGGGAGAGTTGTCAGGGTGGGAGAGTTGGTCAGTGGGAGGTGGAGTTGGTCAGGTGGGAGTTGGTCAGGTGGTTGGCCAGGTGGGAGAGCTGGCCAGGTGGGAGAGTTGGTCAGGGTGGGAGAGTTGGCCAGGGGTGGGAGTTGGCCAGGGTGGGAGAGTTGGCCGGGTGGGAGAGCGGCCAGGGGTGGTAGAGTTGTAAGGTGGGTCAGGGAGAGGTGGGCTGGTGGGTGGTAGAGCTGGTCAGGTGGAGAGCTGGCCAGGTGGGAGAGCTGTCAGGTGGGAGTTGGCCAGGGTGGGAGAGCTCAGGGTGGGAGAGCTGCTGTGGGAGAGTTGGCCAGGGTGGGAGAGTTGGCCAGGGTGGGAGAGTTGGCCAGGTGGAGAGCTGGGCCAGGTGGGAGTTGACCAGGGTGGGTGAGTAGGCCAGGGTGGAGAGTTGGTCAGGTGGGAGAGCTTGGCCAGGTGGAGAGCTGGCCAGTGGGAGAGTTGGCCAGGTGGAGAGCTGGCCAGGTGAGAGCTGGGCCAGGTGGGAGAGCGGCCAGGTGGGAGAGTTGGCCAGGGGAGAGCTGACCAGGTGGGGTGAGAGTAGGCCAGGGGTGGGAGAGTTGGCCAGGGTGGGAGAGTTGGCCAGGTGGGAGAGGTCGCGGGGTGGGAGAGGTGGCCAGGGTGGGAGAGTTGGCCAGGGTGGGAGAGTTGGCCAGGTGGAGAGCTGGGCCAGGTGGGGTGAGTAGGCCAGGGTGAGAGTTGACCAGGTGGGAGAGCTGGGTCAGGTGAGAGTTGGTCAGGTGGGAGAGTTGGCCAGGGTGGGAGAGTTGGCCAGGGTGGGAGAGAGCTGGGCCAGGTGGGAGAGTTGGCCAGGGGTGGGAGAGTTGGCCAGGTGGAGAGTTGGCCAGGTGAGAGTTGGTCAGGTGGGAGAGGTGGCCAGGGGTGGAGAGTTGGCCAGGGTGGGAGAGTTGGTCAGTGGAGAGGTGCCCAGGGTGGGGAGAGTTGGTCAGGGTGGGAGAGTGGTCAGGGTGGGAGAGTTGGCCAGGGTGGGTGAGCTGGTCAGGGTGGGAGAGTTGGCCAGTGGGAGAGTTGGTCAGGTGGGAGTTGGCCAGGGTGGGAGAGTTGGCCAGGGGTGGGAGAGTTGGCCAGGGTGGGAGAGTTGGTCAGGTGGGAGAGCTGGCCAGGTGGGAGTTGACCAGGTGGGTGAGTAGGCCAGGGTGGGAGAGTTGACCAGGAAGTTGGCGGTGGGAGAGTTGGCCAGGGTGGGTGAGGTAGGCCAGGGGTGGGAGAGCGACCAGGGTGGGAGAGTTGGCGGTGGGAGGAGTTGGCCAGGTGGGAGAGCTGGCCAGGTGGGAGAGTTGGCCAGGGTGGGAGAGGTTGGCCAGGGGTGGGAGAGTTGGCCAGGGTGGGAGAGTTGGCCAGGGTGGAGGAGTTGGCCAGGTGGGAGAGTGGCCAGGGTGGGAGAGCTGG
>NW_024757137.1:0-20764 GCF_018991925.1 Homarus americanus
GGGCCTTTGTTATACTCGATTAGAAAACTTTGTTATACTCGACCAGGGGACTTTGTTATACTCCACCAGGTACTTTTTTATACTCGATCAGGGGATATGTTTTACTCGATCAGGGGACTTTGTTATACTCGGTTCAGGGGACTTTGTTATACTCTCCAGGGGGCTTTGTTATACTAGGATCAGGGGACTTTGTTATGCTTGATCAGGGGACTTTGTCTTACTCGATCAGGGCCCTTTGTTATACTCGACCAGGGGACTTTGTTATAATCGATTAGGGGACATTGTTATGCTCGATCTGGGGACTTTGTTAAGCTGGGCCAGGAGACGTTGTAATACTCTATCAGGGGATATGTTATACTTGATCAGGGGACTTTGTTATACTGGACAAGGGGACTTTGTTATACTCGATTAGGGGACTTTGTTATACTCGATGAGGGAACTTTGTTATACTCGTCTAGGGGGCTTTGTTATACTCGATCAGCAGACTTTTGTTACACTCGATCAGGGAACTTTGTTATACTCGACCAGGGGCCTTTGTTATTCTCGATTAGGGGACTTTATTATGCTCGATAAGGGGACTTTGTTATACTCGATAAGGGGAATGTGTTATACTAGATCAGGGGACTTTGTTAGACTCGAACAGGAGACTTTGTTATACTCGACCATGGGCCTTTGTTATACTCGATTAGGCGGCTTTGTTATACTCGATCAGGGGACCTTCTTATACTCGATGAGAGGCCTTTGTTATACTCGATGAGGGGCCTTTGTTATACTCGATTAGAGGCCTTTTTTGGACTCGATCAGGGGACTTTGTTATACTCGAGCAGGGGGCTTTGTTATACTTGATCAGGGGACTTTGTTATACTCGATCAGGAGGCTCTGTTATACTCGATCAGGGGACTTTGCTGCACTCGACCAGGGGACTTTGTTATACTCGATTAGGGAACTTTGTTATACTCGACCAGGGGACTTTTTTATACTCGACCAGAGGACTTTGTTATCCACAATCAGGGAATATGTTATACTTGATCAAGGGACTTTGTTATACTCGATTAGGGGACTTTGTTATACTCGACCAGGGGACTTTGTTAAACTCGATCAGGGGACTTTTTTATACTCGACCAGAGGACTTTGTTATCCCCATTCAGGAAATATGTTATACTTGATCAAGGGACTTTGTTATACTCTAAAGGGGACTTTGTTATACTCGATCAGGGGGCTTTGTTATACTCGATTAGTGGCCTTTGTTATACTCGATGAGGGGGCTTTGTTTCCTTCTCGAACAGGGACTTTGTTATACTGGACCAGGGACTGTTATACTCGGTGCGGCGGCTTTGTTGCCTCGATCAGGGGACTTTCTTATACTCGATGAGGCCTTTTTATTCTCGATCAGGTTCCTTTGTTGCATACCGAATCAGGGGACTTTGTTATAATCGATGAAGGCCTTTTTATTCTCGACTGTTATACTTGATCAGAGGACTTTATTTATACTCAATTAGAGACGCTTTGCTTTTATGCTTTCGGGCGGGACAACATTGCCCTCGACCAGGGGACTTTGCTATACCCGACCAGGGGAATTTGTTATACTCGACGAGGGGACTTTTTTATACTTGATCAGGGGACTTTGTCATACTCGATCATTGGTCTTTCCTATATTTGACCAATGGACTTTGCTATACTCGATGAGGGGCCTTTGTTGTACTCGATCACTGGGCTTTGTTATACACGACCAGGGGACTTTGTTATACTCGTTCAGGGGTCTTTGTTATACTCGACCAGAGGACTTTGTTATACTCGATCAGGGGATATGTTATACTCGATCAGGGGACTTTGTTTTACTCGATTAGGGGACTTTGTTATACTTGATCATAGGACTTTGTTATACTCAACCAGGGGCCTTTGTTATACTCGATTAGAAAACTTTCTTATACTCGACCAGGGGACTTTGTTATACTCCACCAGGAACTTTTTTATACTCGATCAGGGGATATGTTTTACTCGATCAGGGGAATTTGTTATACTCGGTTCAGGGGACTTTGTTATACTCTCCAGGGGGCTTTGTTATACTAGGATCAGGGGACTTTGTTATGCTTGATCAGGGGACTTTGTCTTACTCGATCAGGGCCCTTTGTTATACTCGACCAGGGGACTTTGTTATAATCGATTAGGGGACATTGTTATGCTCGATCTGGGGACTTTGTTAAGCTGGGCCAGGAGACGTTGTAATACTCTATCAGGGGATATGTTATACTTGATCAGGGGACTTTGTTATACTGGACCAGGGGACTTTGTTATACTCGATTAGGGGACTTTGTTATACTCGATGAGGGAACTTTGTTATACTCGTCTAGGGGGCTTTGTTATACTCGATCAGGGGACTTTTGTTACACTCGATCAGGGAACTTTGTTATACTCGACCAGGGGCCTTTGTTATACTCGATTAGGGGACTTTGTTATACTCGATAAGGGGAATGTGTTATACTAGATAAGGGGACTTTGTTAGACTCGAACAGGGGACTTTGTTATACTCGACCATGGGCCTTTGTTATACTCCATTAGGCGGCTTTGTTATACTCGATCAGGGGACCTTCTTATACTCGATGAGGGGCCTTTGTTATACTCGATGAGGGGCCTTTGTTATACTAGATCAGGGGACTTTGTTATACTCGAGCAGGGGGCTTTGTTATACTTGATCAGGGGACTTTGTTATACTCGATCAGGAGGCTCTGTTATACTCGATCAGGGGACTTTGCTGCCCTCGACCAGGGGACTTTGTTATACTCGATTAGGGAACTTTGTTATACTCGACCAGGGGACTTTTTTATTCTCGACCAGAGGACTTTGTTATCCACAATCAGGGAATATGTTATACTTGATCAAGGGACTTTGTTATACTCGATTAGGGGACTTTGTTATACTCGACCAGGGGACTTTGTTAAACTCGATTAGGGGACTTTTTTATACTCGACCAGAGGACTTTGTTATCCCCAATCAGGAAATATGTTATACTTGATCAAGGGACTTTGTTATACTCTAAAGGGGACTTTGTTATACTCGATCAGGGACTTTGTTATACTCGATTAGTGGCCTTTGTTATACTCGATGAGGGGGCTTTGTTATACTCGACCAGGGGACTTGCTATAATCGACCAGGGGACTTTTTTATACTCGATCAGGGGACTTTCTTACACTGGACCAGGGGACATTTTTATACTTGATTAGGGTACTTTGTTTTACTCGACCAGGGGAGTTTTGTTATACATGATCAGGGGACTTTTGTTACACTCGATCAAGGGACTTTGTTATACTCGACCAGGGGCCTTTGTCATACTCGACCAGAGGACTTTGTTATACTCGATCAGAGGATATGTTATACTCGATCAGGGGGCTTTGTTATACTCGATGAGGGGACTTTGCTATACTCGACCAGGGGACTTTGTTATACTCGATCAGGGGACTTTGTTATACTCGACCAGGGGACTTTTTTATACTTGATCAGGGGACTTTGTCATACTCGATCTGTGGACTTTCCTATATTTTACCAATGGACTTTGTTATACTCGATGAGGGGCCTTTGTTATACTCGATCAGGGGACTTTGTTATACTTGATTAGGGGACTTTGTTATACTCGATCAGGGGACTTTGTTACACTGGACCAGGGGACATTTTTATACTCTATGAGGGGACTTTGCTATACTGGACCAGGAGACTTTGTTATACTCGATCAGGGAACGTTGTTATACTCGATCATTGAACTTTGTTATACTCGAACAGGGACCTTTGTTATACTCGATTAGGGGACTTTGTTATACTCGATAAGGGGCCTTTTTATATTCGATAAGGGGAATTTGTTATACTCGATAAGGGGACTTTGTTAGACTCGAACAGGGGACTTTGTTATACTGGACCAGGGGACTTTGTTATACTCGATTAGGCGGCTTTGTTATACTCGATCAGGGGACTTTCTTATACTCGATGAGGAGCCTTTTTTATTCTCGATCAGGTTCCTTTGTTATACTAGATCAGGGGACTTTGTTATAATCGATGAGGGGCCTTTTTTATTCTCGATCAGGTTCCTTTGTTATACTTGATCAGAGGACTTTGTTATACTCGATTAGAGGCCTTTTATGGACTCGATCAGGGGACTTTGTTATACTCATGCAGGGGGCTTATGTTATACTCGATCAGGGGACTTTGTTATAATCGATGAGGAGGCTTTGTTATACTCGATCAGGGGACTTTGTTACGCTCGATCTGGGGACTTTGTTATACTGGGCCAAGAGACTTTGTAATACTCGATCAGGGAACGTTGTTATACTCGTCCAGAGGGCTTTGTTATACTTGATTAGGGGACTTTGTTATACTCGATAAGGGGACTTTGTCTTTCTCGATCAGGGCCCTTTGCTATACTCGACCAGGGGACTTTTTTATACTTGACCAGAGGACTTTGTTATACTCGATCAGAGGATATGTTATACTCGATCAGGGGGCTTTGTTATACTCGATGAGGGGACTTTGCTATACTCGACCAGGGGACTTTGTTATACTCGATCAGGGGACTTTGTTATACTCGACCAGGGAACTTTTTTATACTTGATTCAGGGGACTTTGTCATACTAGATCTGTGGACTTTCCTATATTTGACCAATGGACTTTGCTATACTCGATGAGCGTCCTTTGTTATACTCGATCAGGGGACTTTGCTATACTTGATTAGGGGACTTTGTTATACTCGATCAGGGGACTTTGTTACACTGGACCAGGGGACATTTTTATACTCGATTAGGGGACTTTGTTATTCTCGATTAGGGGACTTTTGTTACACTCGATCAGGGAACTTTGTTATACTCGACCAGGGACCTTTGTTATACTCGATTAGGGGACTTTGTTATACTCGATATGGGGACTTTGTTATACTCGAAAAGGGGAATTTTTTATATTCGATAAGGGTTTTTGTTAGACTCGAACAGGGGACTTTGTTATACTCGACCAGGGCCCTTTGTTATACTCGATCAGGGGCCTTTGTTATACTAGATCAGGGGACTTTGTTATACTCGATTAGAGGCCTTTGTTATATTCGATGAGGGGGCTTTGTAATACTCGACCAGAGGACTTGCTATAGTCGACCAGGGGACTTTTTTATACTCGATCATTGGACTTTGTTACACTGGAACAGGGGACATTTTATACTCGATTAGGGGACTTTGTTATACTCGATCAGGGGACTTTGTTATACTCGATCAGGGGACTTTGTTATACTCGATCACGGAACTTTGTTATACTTATCCAGGGGGCTTTGTTATACTCGATCAGGGGATTTTCTTATACTCAATCAGGGGATTTTGTCTTACACGATCAGGGCCCTTTGCTATACTCGACCGGGGGACTTTGTTATAATCGATCAGGAGGCTTTGTTATACTCGATCAGGGACTTTGTTATACTCGATCACAGGTTTTATTATACCCATCCAGGGGCTTTGTTATACTCGATCAGGGGACTTTGTTGCTTCTCGATATAGGGACTTTGTTATATAGATCAGGGGACTTTTCAAAAGCTTCGTAGGGGACTTTGTTATACACCGAGCAGAGCTTTCTTATACTCGATTAGGGACTTCGTTATACTCGATCAGGAGGCTTTGTTATACTCGATCAGGGGACTTTGCTATGCTCGATCATAGGAACTTTTTTATACTTGACCAAAGGACTTTGTTATCCTCGATGAGGGGACTTTGTTATACTCGACCAGGGGACTTTGTTATACTCGATCAGGGGACTTTTTTATACTCGATCAGAGGACTTTGTTATACTCTATCAGGGGACTTTGTTATACTCGATCAGGGGACTTTGTTATACTCGACTAGGGGCCTTTGTTATACTCGATGAGGGGGCTTTGTTATACTCGACCCGGGGACTTTGCTATAATCGACCAGGGGACTTTGTTATACTCGTTTAGGGGACTTTGTTATACTAGACCAGGGGACTTTTTTATACTTGATCAGGGGACTTTCTCATACTAGACCAGAGGCCATTGTTATACTCGATCGGGGGACTTTGTTATACTCGATGAGTGGACTTTCCTATATTTGACCAATGGACTTTGCTATACTCGATGAGGGGCCTTTGTTATACTCGATCAGGGGACATTGTTAAACTCGCCCAGGGTACTTTCTTTTATTCGATCAGGGGACTTTGTTATACTCCTCCAGGGACTTTGTTATACTCGATCAGAGGATATGTTATACTCGATCAGGGGACTTTGTTATATTCGATCAGAGGACTTTGTTATACTCGACTAGGGGCCTTTTTATATTCGATCAGGGGATATGCTATACTCGACCAGGGACTTTGTTATACATGATTAGGGGACTTTCTTATACTCGATGAGGGGACTTAGTCTTACTCGATCAGGGCCCTTTGTCATACTCGTCCAGGGGACTTTGTTATAATCGATTAGGGGACTTTGTTATGCTCGATCTGGGGACTTTGTTAAACTAGGCCAGGAGACGTTGTTATACTCGATCAGGGGACTTTTTTTTACTCGATGAGAGGACTTTGTTACACTGGACCAGGGGACATTTTTATACTCGATTAGGGGACTTTGTTATACTCGATAAGGGGACTTTGTTATACTGGACCAGGAGACTTTGTTATACTCGTTCAGGGGACGTTGTTATACTCGATCAGGGAACTTTGTTATACTCGATCAGGGGACTTTGTCTTACCCGATCAGGGCCCTTTGCTATACTCGACCGTGGGACTTTGTTATAATCGATTAGGGGACTTTGGTATGCTCGACCTAGGGACTTTGTTATACTCGATCAGGGACCTTGTTATACTCGACCAGGGGCCTTTGTTATACTCGATTAGGGGTCTTTGTTAAACTCGATAAGGGGACTTTGTTATACTCGATAAGGGGAATTTGTTATACTCGATGAGGGGACTTTGTTAGACTCGAACAGGTGACTTTGTTATACTCGACCAGGGGACGTTGTTATACTTGATTAGACGGCTTTGTTATACTTGATCAGGGGACTTTCTTATACTCGATTAGAGGCCTTTTTTGGACTCGATTAGGGGACTTTATTATACTCGAGCAGGGGGCTTTGTTATACTCGACAAGGGGACTTTGTTATACTCGATGAGGAGGCTTTGTTATACTCGATCACAGGACTTTCCTATACTCGACCAGGGGACTTTGTTATACTCGACCAGGGATCTCTTTTATACTTGACCAATGGACTTTGTTATTCTCGATGAGTGGACTTTGTTATACTCGACCAGGGGACTTTGTTATACTCAATCAGGGGACTTTTTTATACTCGACCAGAGGACTTTGTTATACTCAATCAGGGGATAAGTTATATTCGATCAGGGGACTTTGTTATACTCATCCAGGGGACTTTGTTATACTCAATCAGGGGATATGTTATATTCGATTAGGGGACTTTGTTATACTCATCCAGGGGACTTTGTTATACTCGATAAGGGGACTTTTTTATACTCGATGAGGAGGCTTTGTTATACTCGATCAGGGGACTTTGCTAAACTCGACCAGGGGATTTTGTTATACTCGAGCAGGGGGCTTTGTTATACTCGATCAGGGGACTTTTTTATACTCGACCAGAGGACTTTGTTATACTCAATCAGGGGATATGTTATATTCGATCAGGGACTTTGTTATCATCAGGGGACTTTGTTATACTCGATCAGGGGACTTTTTATACTCGATGAGAGCTTTGTATACCGATCAGGGGACTTTGCTACTTCGACCAGGGGACTTTGTTGTATACTCGAGCAGGGGGCTGTTATACTCAATTAGGGGACTTTGTTATACTCGATCAGGGACTTTCTGTTACACTGGACCAGGGACATTTTATACTCGATTAAAGGGGACTTTGTATTCTCGATGGGGACTTTTATTGCATGATCAGGGAACTTTGTTATACTCGACAAGGACCTTTGTTATCTCGATTAGGGACTTTGTTATACTCGATATGGGGGTTTGTTACACTCGAAAAGGGGAATTTGTTTAAATTCGATAAGGGTTTTTGTTAGACTCGAACAGGGGACTTTGTTATACTCGACCAGGGGCCTTTGTTATACTCGATCAGGGGCCTTTGTTATACTAGATCAGGGGACTTTGTTATACTCGATTAGAGGCCTTTGTTATATTCGATGAGGGGGCTTTGTAATACTCGACCAGAGGACTTCCTATAGTCGACCAGGGGACTTTTTTATACTCGATCAGGGGACTTTGTTACACTGGAACAGGGGACATTTTATACTCGATTAGGGGACTTTGTTTTACTCGATCAGGGGACTTTGCTATACTCGATCAGGGGACTTTGTTATACTCGATCACGGAACTTTGTTATACTCATCCAGGGGGCTTTGTTATACTCGATCAGGGGACTTTCTTATACTCAATCAGGGGATTTTGTCTTACACGATCAGGGCCCTTTGCTATACTCGACCGGGGGACTTTGTTATAATCGATCAGGGGACTTTGGTATGCTCGATCTAGGGACTTTGTTATACTGGGCCAGGGG
Organism: Homarus americanus; assembly: GCF_018991925.1. Taxonomy (NCBI): domain Eukaryota; kingdom Metazoa; phylum Arthropoda; class Malacostraca; order Decapoda; family Nephropidae; genus Homarus; species Homarus americanus. The sequence continues at coordinate 8,550 of NW_024757137.1, forward strand.
ACTTTTTTATACTCGATGAAGGGACTTTGTTACACTGGACCAGGGGACATTTTTATTCTCGATTAGGGGACTTTGTTATCCTCGATCAGGGGACTTTGTTATACTGGACCAGGAGACTTTGTTATACTCGATCAGGGAACGTTGTTATACTCGATCAGGGAACTTTGTTATACTCATCCAGGGGGCTTTGTTATTTTCCATCAGGGGACTTTGTTATACTCGATTAAAGGCCTTTTTTGGACTCGATCAGGGGATTTTGTTATACTCGAGCAGGGGGCTTTGTTATACTCGATCAGGGGACTTTTTTATACTCGATCAAGAGGCTTTGTTATACTCGATCAGGGGACTTTGCTAAACTCGACCAGGGGACTTTGTTATACTCGAGCAGGGGGCTTTGTTATACTCGATTAGGGGACTTTGTTATACTCGATCAGGAGGCTTTGTTATACTCGATCAGGGGACTTTGCTATGCTCGATCATGGGAACTTTTTTATACTTGACCAATGGACTTTGTTATCCTCGATGAGGGGACTTTGTTATACTCGACCAGGAGACTTTGTTATACTCGATCAGGGGATTTTTTATACTCGACCAGAAGACTTTGTTATACTCTATCAGGGGACTTTGTTATACTCGATCAGGGGCCTTTGTTATACTCGATGAGGGGGCTTTGTTATACTCGACCCGGGGACTTTGCTATAATCGACCAGGGGACTTTGTTATACTCGTTTAGGGGACTTTGTTATACTAGACCAGGGGACTTTTTTATACTTGATCAGGGGACTTTCTCATACTTGACCAGAGGCCATTTATACTCGATCGGGGGACTTTGTTATACTCGATGAGTGGACTTTCCTATATTTGACCAATGGACTTTGCTATACTCGATGAGGGGCCTTTGTTATACTCGATCAGGGGACATTGTTAAACTCGACCAGGGGACTTTCTTATATTTGATCAGGGGACTTTGTTATACTCGATCAGAGGATATGTTATACTCGATCAGGGGACTTTGTTATATTCGATCAGAGGACTTTGTTATACTCGACTAGGGGACTTTTTATATTCGATCAGGGGATATGCTATATTCGACCAGGGGACTTTGTTATACACGATTAGGGGACTTTGTTATACTCGATGAGGAAACTTAGTCTTACTCGATCAGGGCCCTTTGTCATACTCGTCCAGAGGACTTTGTTATAATCGATTAGGGGACTTTGTTATGCTCGATCTGGGGACTTTGTTAAACTAGGCCAGGAGACGTTGTTATACACGATCAGGGGACTTTTTTTTACTCGATGAGAGGACTTTGTTACACTGGAATAGGGGACATTTATATACTCGATTAGGGGACTTTGTTATACTCGATAAGGGGACTTTGTTATACTGGACCAGGAGACTTTGTTATACTCGATCAGGGGACGTTGTTATACTCGATCAGGGAACTTTGTTATACTCGATCAGGGGACTTTGTCTTAGTCGATCAGGGCCCTTTGCTATACTCGACCGGGGGACTTTGTTATAATCGATTAGGGGACTTTGGTATGCTTCATCCAGGGGACTTTGTTATACTCGATAAAGGGAATTTGTTATACTCGATGAGGGGACTTTGTTAGGCTCAGACAGGTGACTTTGTTATACTCGACCAGGGAATGATGTTATACTTGATTAAGAGCGGCTTTGTTACTTATGCCAGTCAGGGACTTTCTTATACTCGATTAGAGGCCTTTTTTGGACTCGATTAGGGGACTTTGTTATACTCGAGCAGGGGGCTTTGTTATACTCGACAAGGGGACTTTGTTATACTCGATGAGGAGGCTTCGTTATACTCGATTACGGGACTTTCCTATACTCGACCAGGGGACTTTGTTATACTCGACCAGGGATCTCTTTTATACTTGACCAATGGACTTTGTTATTCTCGATGAAGGGCCTTTGTTATACTCGATGAGGGAACTTTGTTATACTCGACCAGGGGACTTTGTTATACTCGATCAGGGGACTTTTTTATACTCGACCAGAGGACTTTGTTATACTCGATCAGGTGATATGTTATACTCGATCAGGGGACTTTGTTATACTCGATCAGAGGACTTTGTTATACTCGACGATGGGCTTTTTTATACTCGATTAGAAAACTTTGTTATACTCGACCAGGAGACTTTGTGATACTCGATCAGGGGACTTTGTTATACTCCACCAGGGACTTTGTTATATTCGATCAGGATATAGCCTCAGATCAGGGTTTTGTTATACTCGATCAGGGACTTTGTCCTTTCAGCCAGAAGAACTTTGTATACTCGATCAGGGGATATGTTATGCTCGATCAGGGACTTTGTTATACTCATCAGAGGACTGTTATACTCGATCGGAGGACACCTTTCAGGCAGGAGGCTTTTGTTTATACTTTCGATCGGAGGACTTTCCGTCGACCGGGGACTTTACAGTATACTTTCGAGCAGGGGGCTTTGTTATACTCAATTAGGGGACTTTCTTATACTCGATCAGGGGACTTTGGTATATGATTAGGGACTTTGTTATATAGATCAGGACTTTGTTGTTTTACTGAGACCGGGACATTTTATACTTTCGATTAGGGGACTTTGTTATTCTCGATTAGGGGACTTTTGTTACACTCGATCAGGGAACTTTGTTATACTCGACCAGGGACCTTTGTTATACTCGATTAGGGGACTTTGTTATACTCGATATGGGGACTTTGTTATACTCGAAAAGGGGAATTTTTTATATTCGATAAGGGTTTTTGTTAGACTCGAACAGGGGACTTTGTTATACTCGACCAGGGGCCTTTGTTATACTCGATCAGGGGCCTTTGTTATACTAGATTAGGGGACTTTGTTATACTCGATTAGAGGCCTTTGGTATATTCGATGAGGAAGCTTTGTTATACTCGACCAGAGGACTTGCTATAGTCGACCAGGGGACTTTTTATACTCGATCAGGGGACTTTGTTACACTGGAACAGGGGACATTTTATACTCGATTAGGGGACTTTATTTTACTCGATCAGGGGACTTTGCTATACTCGATCAGGGGACTTTGTTATACTCGATAAAGGAACCTTGTTATACTCATCCAGGGGGCTTTGTTATACTCAATCAGGGGACTTTCTTATACTCAATCAGGGGATTTTGTCTTACACGATCAGGGCCCTTTGCTATACTCGACCGGGGGACTTTGTTATAATCGATCAGGGGACTTTGGTATGCTTGATCTAGGGACTTTGTTATACTGGGCCAGGGGACTTTTTTATACTCGATGAAGGGACTTTGTAACACTGGACCAGGGGACATTTGTATTCTCGATTAGGGGACTTTGTTATCCTCGATCAGGGGACTTTGTTATACTGGACCAGGAGACTTTGTTATACTCGATCAGGGAACGTTGTTATACTCGATCAGGGAACTTTGTTATACTCATCCAGGGGGCTTTGTTATTTTCCATCAGGGGACTTTGTTATACTCGATCAGGGGACTTTGGTATGCTCGACAGGGGAACTTTGTTATAATCGATTAGGGGACTTTGGTATGCTCGATCTAGGGACTTTGTTATACTCGATCAGGGACTTTGTTATACTCGATAAGGGGATTTTGTTATACTCGATCAGGGGAATTTGTTGTACTCGATAAGGGGACTTTCTTATACTCGATTAGAGGCCTTTTTTAGACTCGATCAGGGGACTTTGTTATTCTCGAGCAGGGAGCTTTGTTATACTCGATCAGGGGACTTTGTTATACTCGATCAGGAGGCTTTGTTATACTCGATTAGGGGACTTTGCTATACTCGACCAGGGGACTTTGTTATACTCGAGCAGGGGGCTCTGTTATACTCGATTAGGGGACTTTGTCTTACTCGCTCAGGGCCCTTTGCTATACTGGACCGGGGACTTTGATATAATCGATCAGGGGACATTGGTATGCTTGATCTAGGGACTTTGTTATACTGGGCCAGGGGACTTTTTTATGCTCGATCAGGGGACTTTGTTACACTGGACCAGGGGACATTTTTATACTCGATTAGGGGACTTTGTTACACTCGATGAGGGACTTTGTTATACTCGACCAGGGCCTTTGTTATACTCGATTAGGGGACTTTGTTGTACTCGATAAGGGGACTTTGTTACTCGATAATGCGAATTTGTTATACTCGAGGACTTTGTTATACTCGATGAGGGGCCTTTGTTACACTCGATCAGGGGCCTTTGTTATACTAGATCAGGGGACTTTGTTATACTCGATTAAAGGCCTTTTTTGGACTCGATCAGGGGACTTTGTTATACTCGAGCAGGGGGCTTTGTTATACTCGATCAGGGGACTTTTATATACTCGATCAGGAGGCTTTGTTATACTCGATGAGGGGACTTTTTTATACTCGACCAGAGGACTTTGTTATACTCTATCAGGGGACTTTGTTATACTCGATCAGGGGACTTTGTTATACTCGATTAGGGGCATTTGTTATACTCGATGAGGGGGCTTTAATATACTCGACCCGGGGACTTTGCTATAATCGACCAGGGGACTTTGTTATACTCGTTTAGGGGACTTTGTTATACTAGACCAGTGGACTTTTTTATACTTGATCAGGGGACTTTCTCATACTAGACCCGAGGCCATTGTTATACTCGATCGGGGGACTTTGTTATACTCGATGAGTGGACTTTCCTATATTTGACCAATGGACTTTGCTATACTCGATGAGGGGCCTTTTTTATATTCGATCAGGGGACATTGTTAAACTTGACCAGGGGACTTTCTTATATTCGATCAGGGAAATTTGTTATACTCCACCAGGGACTTTGTTATACTCGATCAGAGGATATGTTATACTCGATCAGGGAACTTGGTTATATTCGATCAGAGGACTTTGTTATACTCGACTAGGGGACTTTTTTATATTCGATCAGGGGATATGCTATACTCGACCAGGGGACTTTGTTATACACGATTAGGAGACTTTGTTATACTCGATGAGGGGACTTAGTCTTACTCGATCAGGGCCCTTTGTCATACTCGTCCAGGGGAATTTGTTATAATCGATAAGGGGACATTGTTATGCTCGATCTGGGGACTTTGTGAAACTAGGCCAGGAGACGTTGTTATACTCGATCTGGGGACATTTTTTTACTCGATGAGGGGACTTTGTTACACTGGACCAGGGGACATTTTTATACTCGATTAGGGGACTTTGTTATACTAGATAAGGGGACTTTGTTATACTGGACCAGGAGACTTTGTTATACTCGATCAGGGGACGTTGTTATACTCGATGAGGGAACTTTGTTATACTCATCCAGGGGGCTTTGTTATTCTCCAACAGGGGACTTTGTTATACTCGATCAGGGGACTTTGTCTTACTCGATCAGGGCCCTTTGCTATACTCGACCGGGGGACTTTGTTGTAATCGATTAGGGGACTTTGGCATGCTCGACCTAGGGACTTTGTTATACTCGATCAGGGACTTTGTTATACTCGACCAGGGGCCTTTGTTATACTCGATTAGGGTACTTTGTTAAACTCGATAAGGGGACTTTGTTATACTCGATAAGGGGAATTTGTTATACTCGATGAGGGGACTTTGTTAGACTCGAACAGGGGACTTTGTTATACTCGACCAGGGGACGTTGTTATACTTGATTAGGCGGCTTTGTTATACTTGATCAGGGGACTTTCTTATACTTGATTAGAGGCCTTTTTTGGACTCGATTAGGGGACTTTGTTATACTCGAGCAGGGGGCTTTGTTATACTCGAGCAGGGGACTTTCCTATACTCGACCAGGGGACTTTGTTATACTCGACCAGGGATCTCTTTTATACTTGACCAATGGACTTTGTTATTCTCGATGAGGGGCCTTTGTTATACTCGATGAGGGGACTTTGTTATACTCGACCAGGGTACTTTGTTATACTCGATCAGGGGACTTTTTTATACTCGACCAGAGGACTTTGTTATACTCAATCAGAGGATATGTTATACTCGATCAGGGGACTTTGTTATACTCATCCAGGGGACTTTCTTATACTCGATCAGGGGACTTTTTTATACTCGATCAGGAGGCTTTGTTATACTCGATCAGGGGACTTTGCTAAACTCGACCAGGGGACTTTGTTATACTCGAGCAGAGCTGTTATATATAAATTTAGGGGACATTATACTCAATCCGGAGGTTTGTTGCTTCGATCAGGGACTTTTGCTATGTAAATCAAGACTTTTTTATAACAGCCAATAGACTTTTTTTTTAACGCCGATGAGGACTTTTGCTATACTCGGCGGACTTTTGGTATACTCGATCAGAGACTTTTTATATGCTCAAGCCAGAGACTTGTTATACTCTATCAGGGACTTTGTTATACTCAATCAGGGACTTTGTTGTATATGCTCGAGTTAGGGCCTTTGTTGCTCTCGATGAGGGCCTTTTGTACTTTCGACAGGGACTTTGCTATAATCGACCAGGGGACTTTGTTATACTCGTTTAGGGGGCTTTGTTTAACTAGACCAGGGGACTTTTTTATACTTGATCAGGGGACTTTCTCATACTAGACCAGAGGCCATTGTTATACTCGATTGGGGGACTTTGTTATACTCGATGAGTGGACTTTCCTATATTTGACCAATGGACTTTGCTATACTCGATGAGGGGCCTTTGTTATACTCGATCAGGGGACATTGTTAAACTCGACCAGGGGACTTTCTTATATTCGATCTGGGGACTTTGTTATACTCCACCAGGGACTTTGTTATACTCGATCAGAAGATATGTTATACTCGATCAGGGGACTTTGTTATATTCGATCAAAGGACTTTGTTATACTCGATGAGGGGACTTAGTCTTACTCGATCAGGGCCCTTTGTCATACTCGTCCAGGGGACTTTGTTATAATCGATTAGGGGACTTTGTTATGCTCGATCTGGGGACTTTGTTAAACTAGGTTAGGAGACGTTGTTATACTCGATCAGGGGACTTTTTTTTACTCGATGAGGGGACTTTGTTACACTGGACCAGGGGACATTTTTATACTCGATTAGGGGACTTTGTTATACTCGATAAGGGGACTTTGTTATACTGGACCAGGAGACATTGTTATACTCGATCAGGGGACGTTGTTATACTCGATCAGGGAACTTTGTTATACTCATCCAGGGGGCTTTGTTATTCTCCATCAGGGGACTTTGTTATACTCGATCAGGGGACTTTTTCTTACTCGATCAGGGCCCTTTGCTATACTCGACCGGGGGACTTTGTTATAATCGATTAGGAGACTTTGGTATGCTCGACCTAGGGACTTTGTTATACTCGATCAGGGACTTTGTTATACTCGACCAGGGGCCTTTGTTATACTCGATTAGGGGACTTTGTTATACTCGATAAGGGGACTTTGTTATACTCGATAAGGGGAATTTGTTATACTCGATGAGGGGACTTTGTTAGTCTCGAACAGGGGACTTTGTTATACTCGACCAGGGGACATTGTTATACTTGATTAGGCGGCTTTGTTATACTTGATCAGGGGACTTTCTTATACTCGATTAGAGGCCTTTTTTGGACTCGATTAGGGGACTTTGTTATACTCAAGCAGGGGGCTTTGTTATACTCGATCAGGGGACTTTGTTATACTCGATGAGGAGGCTTTGTTATACTCGATCACGGGACTTTCCTATACTCGACCAGGGGACTTTGTTATACTCGACCAGGGATCTCTTTTATATTTGACCAATGGACTTTGTTATTCTCGATGAGAGGCCTTTGTTATAGTCGATGAGGGGACTTTGTTATACTCGACCAGGGGACTATGTTATACTCGATCAGGGGACTTTTTTATACTCGACCAGACGACTTTGTTATACTCAATTCGGGGATATGTTATACTCGATCAGGGGACTTTGTTGTACTCATCCAGGGGACTTTCATATACTCGATCAGGGGACTTTGTTATATGCGATCAGGAGACTTTGTTATACTCGATTAGGGGCCTTTGTTATACTCGTCCAGGGAGGCTTTGTTATACTAGGATCAGGGGACTTTGTTATACTCGATGAGAGGTTTCCTATATACTCGACCAGGGGACACTGTTACCTCAGTCAGGGGACTTTTTATATACTCGACCAGAGGACTTTCTTATACTCAATCGGGGCCCTTTGTTATGCAAACCAGGGGACTTTGTTAGAAAAGCTAGGCAAGGGAGAACGTTGTTATACTCGATTAGGGGCCTTTGTTATACTCGATGAGGGTGCTTTATTATGCTCGACCAGGGGACTTAGTTATACTCGATTAGGGGACTTTGAAATATTCGAACGGGGGACTTTTTTATACTTGATCAGGGAACTTTGTCTTACTCGACCAGAGGCCTTTGTTATACTCGATCGGGGAACTTTGTTATACTCGATGAGTGGACTTTACTATATTTGACCAATGGGCTTTGCTATACTCGATGTGGGGCCTTTGTTATACTCGATCAGGGGACATTGTTATACTCGACCAGGTGACATTGTTATACTCGATCAGGGGACTTTGTTATGCTCGACCAGAGGACTTTGTTATACTCGATCAGGTGATATGTTATACTCGATCAGGGGAATTTGTTATACTCGATCAGAGGACTTTGTTATACTCGACGATGGGCTTTTTTATACTCGATTAGAAAACTTTGTTATACTCGACCAGGAGACTTTGTGATACTCGATCAGGGGACTTTGTTATACTCCACCAGGGACTTTGTTATATTCGATCAGGGGATATATAATACTCGATCAGGGGACTTTGTTATACTCGATCAGGGGACTTTGTCATACTCGACCAGAGGACTTTGTTACTCTTTCGATCAGGATATATTTATACTCGATCAGGGGTCTGTTATACTTGATCAGGGGACTTTGTTATACTTGATTAGGGGACTTTGTTATACTAGATCAGGGGACTTTGTTATACTTGATCAGAGGACTTTGTTATACTCGACCAAGGGCCTCTGTTATGCTCGATTAGAAAACTTTGTTATACTCGACCAGGGAACTTTGTTATACTCCACCAAGGACTTTGTGATACTCGATTAGTGGATATGTTATACTCGTCGAAGGGGCTTTTTTATACTAGGATCAGGGGACTTTGTTATACTCGATGAGGGGACTTAGTCTTACTCGATCAGGGCCCTTTGTCATACTCGACCAGGGGACTTTGTTATAATCGATTAGGGGACTTTGTTATCCTCGATCTGGGGACTTTGTTAAACTAGGCCAGGAGACGTTGTTATACTCGATCAGGGGATATGTTATACTCGATCAGGGGACTTTGTTATACTGGACCAGGGGACTTTGTTATACTCGATCAGGGGACTTTGTTATACTCGATCAGGGAACTGTTATACTCATCCAGGGGGCTTTGTCATACTCGACCAGGGGACTTTGTTATACTCGATCAGGGGACTTTGTTATACACGATCAGGGAACTTTGTTATACTCATCCAGGGGGCTTTGTCATACTCGATCAGGTGACTTTCTAATACTCGATCAGGGGATTTTGTCTTACACGATCAGGGCCCTTTGCTATACTCGACCGGGGGATTTTGTTATAATCGATCAGGGGACTTTGGTATGCTCGAACTAGGGACTTTGTTATACCGGGCCAGGGGACTTTTTTATAAGCGATGAGGGGACTTTGTTTCACTGGACCAGGGGACATTTTTATACACGATTAGGGGACTTTGTTATACTCGATCAGAGGACTTTGTCTTACTCGATCAGGGCCCTTTGCTATACTCGACCGGGGGACTTTGTTATAATCGATTTGGGGGCTTTGGTATGCTCGACCTAGGGACTTTGTTATACTCGATCAGGGACTTTGTTATACTCGACTAGGGGCCTTTGTTATACTCGATTAGGGGACTTTGTTATACTCGATAACGGGACTTTGTTATACTCGATAAGGGGAATTTGTTATACTCGATAAGGGGACTTTGTTATACTCGATCAGGGGACTTTCTTATACTCGATTAGAGGCCTTTTTTGGACTCGATCAGGGGACTTTGTTATACTCGAGCAGGGGGCTTTGTTATACTCGATCAGGGGACTTTGTTATACTCGATCAGGAGGCTTTCTTATACTCGATCAGGGACTTTGCTATACTCGACCAGGGGACTTTGTTATACTCAATCAGGGGATATGTTATACTCGATCAGGGGACTTTGTTATACTCATTCAGGGGACTTTGTTGTACTCGATCAGGGGACTTTGTTATACGCGATCAGGAGACTTTGTTATACTCGATTAGGAACCTTTGTTATACTCGTCCAGGGGGGCTTTGTTATTCTAGGATCAGGGGACATTGTTATACTTGATGAGGGGACTTCGTCTTACTCGATCAGCGCCCTTTGTTATACTCGACCAGGGGACTTTGTTATAATCGATTTGGGAACTTTGTTATGCTCGATCTGGGGACTTTGTTAAACTAGGCCAGGAGACGTTGTTATACTCGATCAGGGGATATGTTATACTCGATCAGGGCCCTTTGCTATACTCGACCGGGGGACTTTGTTATAATCGATCAGAGGACTTTGGTATGCTTGATCTAGGGTCTTTGTTATACTGGGCCAGGGGACTTTTTTATACTTGATGAAGGGACTTTGTTACACTGGACCAGGGGACATTTTTATTCTCGATTAGGGGACTTTGTTATCCTCGATCAGGGGACTTTGTTATACTGGACCAGGAGACTTTGTTATACTCCATCAGGGAACGTTGTTATACTCGATCAGGGAACTTTGTTATACTCATCCAGGGGGCTTTGTTATTTTCCATCAGGGGACTTTGTTATACTCGATCAGGGGACTTTGGTATGCTCGACCGGGGGACTTTGTTATAATCGATTAGGGGACTTTGGCATGCTCGATCTAGGGACTTTGTTATACTCGATCAGGGACTTTGTTATACTCGATAAGGAGACTTTGTTATACTCGATAAGGGGAATTTGTTTTACTCGATAAGTGGACTTTGTTAGACTCGAACAGGGGACTTTGTTATACTTGACCAGGGGACTTTGTTATTCTCGATTAGGCGCCTTTGTTATACTCGATCAGGCGACTTTCTTATACTCGATTAGAGGCCTTTTTTAGACTCGATCAGGGGACTTTGTTATACTCGAGCAGGGAGCTTTGTTATACTCGATCAGGGGACTTTGTTATACTCGATCAGGAGGCTTTGTTATACTCGATTAGGGGACTTCGCTATACTCGACCAGGGGACTTTGTTATACTCGAGCAGGGGGCTCAGTTATACTCGATTAGGGGACTTTGTCTTACTCGCTCAGGGCCCTTTGCTATACTGGACCGGGGACTTTGTTATAATCGATCAGGGGACTTTGGTATGCTTGATCTAGGGACTTTGTTATACTGGGCCAGGGGACTTTTTTATACTCGATCAGGGGACTTTGTTACACTGGACCAGGGGACATTTTTATACTCGATTAGGGGACTTTGTTATACTCGATAACGGGAATTTGTTATACTGGACCAGGAGACTTTGTTATACTCGATCTGGGGACGTTGTTATACTCGATCAGGGAACTTTGTTATACTCATCCAGGGGCTTTGTTATTCTCCATCAGGGGTCTTTGTTATACTCGATTAAGGCCTTTTTTGGACTCGTCGGGGGATTTTGTTGCTTTTCGAGCAGGGGGCTTTGTTATACTCGATCAGGGGACTTTTTTATACTCGATCAGGAGGCTTTGTTATACTCGATCAGGGGACTTTGCTAAACTCGACCAGGGGACTTTGTTATACTCGAGCAGGGGGCTTTGTTATACTCGATTAGGGGACTTCGTTATACTCGATCAGGAGGCTTTGTTATACTCGATCAGGGGACTTTGCTATGCTCGATCATAGGAACTTTTTTATACTTGACCAATGGACTTTGTTATCCTCGATGAGGGGACTTTGTTATACTCGACCAGAGGACTTTGTTATACTCTATCAGGGGACTTTGTTATACTCGATTAGGGGCCTTTGTTATACTCGATGAGGGGGCTTTGTTATACTCGACCCGGGGACTTTGCTATAATCGACCAGGGGACTTTGTTATACTCGTTTAGGGGACTTTGTTATACTAGACCAGGGGACTTTTTTATACTTCATCAGGGGACTTTCTCATACTTGACCAGAGGCCATTTATACTCGATCCGGGGACTTTGTTATACTCGATGAGTGGAC
>NW_024757138.1:0-2534 GCF_018991925.1 Homarus americanus
CCTTCTGATCAGGAAGTTATTATCAAATTTCACAGGCTTAGCGAAGTAGAAGTTTATTTACTGAAGAACTTTTGAACTTGTCAGGACGCAAAGAGGAGGTATGTGTGTGAGTGTGACTGTAATTTTCCTGTATGTATTTACGCATGTGCACTCATGTATATTTGAACACATGAGATTATGTAGTGTTACTCTATACACTCAGGCAATAACATCATCCAGTAAGAGCCTTCACTAAGACTCACTGTATGATAGACTTTGATCCACACACTGTATCAGCAAATGTATTTATATGTTGATCCTGGACGGCTGACCACCAGCGACCTAAATCATATGGCCATTAAAGGTGTAATTTGTACACAGTAAACAGTCTAGTAAACTTTATTGAATGGACACCAAGTTTACCGTAATCATTCGTTTGAAACCCATTGAGTAGATCAGTGCACTTACATGCCTCTAGATCAGGGTTCTCAACCAGGGAATTCCCCCTCAGGTTTTCAGGGGGACTGATACTAATATGGAAAAAAAAAGAGTTTTCAGTATTATATGCATAGTATTTGGAATGCACTTTTTGAGGCAGACAATCTTGGAAAGGAGGGGGGAATGACATTCTGACATATGGTGAAAGGGGTGCATGGGGCAAACAAGGTTGAGAACCACTGCTCTAGATGGAGTGTGTGTGTTATATGTGTTTAACCCCATGTACCAGTGTTGAGTTTAATGGATCACTGTTCCTGGAATGTATTTTGTTTTTACTGTAAAGCTGAAGTTTGTTTCCATACGATCAGATATTTCATTTTCTTATTCTTGATCATTCCTGGACCAATACGGTCAGACTCCGGCGAGCTCACTGATAACGACGGAGAAATGAGCAATAATTTGAATAAATATTTTTCAACAGTTTTCACCTCCGAAAATTTAAACATGATACCGAGGCACCGACTCTATTCAGAGATAGTGAAGAAAACAAATTAAGTGAGATAGTAGTGACTAGTAACGATGTTAGTAAGCAAATAGACAAACTAAAGCCTAATAAGTCACCTGGTCCCGATGAGATATTTGCCAGAGTATTAAAGGAATGTATGGAAGAGCTTAGTATGCCCTTAGCAAAGTTGTTTAACATGTCCTTAAAACAGGTGTAGTACCAGAATCCTGGAGGATAGCGAATGTAATACCGATTTTCAAGAAGGGGATAGATCACTATCTTCTAACTACCGCCCAATCAGTCTAACATCAATAGTAGGCAAATTACTGGAAGCAATCATTTCAAACTCTATTCGAAATCACCTGGAGAAGCACCGATTGATCAATGATTCCCAGCATGGCTACAAGCGGACGTTCTTGCCTAACTAATCTATTAACATTCTTTTCATCAGTTTTGAATCAGTGGACGAGGGGCACAATTATGATGTGGTATATCTCGACTTTAGCAAAGCCTTCGACAGAGTCCCCACGAGACTAATTAGAAAGGTAGAAGCTCATGGCATAAGGTGCATCCTTAAATGGATTGGGCGTGGTTACAGGACAGAAAACAGCGAGTGAGCATTAACGGCACTAAGTCCCATTGGAGCAACGTCACAAGTGGAGTTCCCCAAGGCTCAGTACTTGGACCATTATTGTTTATTATATACATAAACGACATAGATATCGGCATAGACAGCAACATAAGTAAATTTGCTGATGATACTAAAATAGGACGTGTTATCAAATCTGACGAGGACTCGGCAAAACTACAGGAGGATCTAAACAAATTTTTCGAATGGTCTGAAAAATGGCAGATGACATTCAACATCGACAAATGTAAAGTACTCAGTATAGGAAATGTAAACAGGGAACCAGATACCAGATGAACAACGATGCCATAGAAATCCGACTGCGAGAGAGATTTAGGAGTAATGATAAGTAGGAACCTTAAGCCAAGTAAACAATGTGTTTGCTCGTAACAAGGCTAATAAAGTACTTGGGTTCATACAAAGGTGTTAGTTACAAGACTAGCGAGGTCATCCTAAACTGTATCTTGCTCTTGTGAGACCACACCTGGATTATGCAGTTCAGTTCTGGTCACCGTATTACAGAATGGATATAGAATCCTTGGAAGAATTCAGAGGAGAATGACAAGACTAATCCCGGGCATTAGGAACCTTGAGTATAGAGACAGGTTAAAGCATCTTAATCTGCACTCCTTGAGAGACGTAGAGCGAGGGGCGACCTGATAGAGGTGTTATAAGTGGAAGGCAGGGCTAAACAAAGGGGACATTACAAAGGTACTCAAATTATCAACCAGGAGCGAACTCGTAACAATGGTTTTAAATTGGACAAATTTAGATTTAGGCGTGAAATAGGTAAACACTGGTTTGGAAACAGAGTAGTGGATGAATGGAACAAGTTACCAAATATCATCATTAACTCGAATACGCTGAATTGCTTCAAACATAGGTTGGATGCTCATATGAGCAATAGGGTTGGTGTAAACAGGACTGCCCAGTATGATAATAGGCCCGCTGCAGTTTCCTCCATTCTTATGTTCTTATGTTCTT
>NW_024757139.1:0-17730 GCF_018991925.1 Homarus americanus
GTTGAAAAATGGGGAAAAATTGCCCCCAAGTGTGCCAACTGCGGGGGCAAACACCACGCCTGGAATCCTGGATGCTCCGAGAGAACAAAGAGGGTCCAGGCAAACCGACCAGCAGCAAGACCGGCCCCCACCGCCTACACACCAGCCCCACCAAGTACCTTCGTGTGGGGAACCCAAAGGCCCAAACAATTAAGACAACCTCCTCAGCCAGTCAAAACCCAAAGTGCAGCCCAGTTTCCGGGCCTCACTACAGCCACACCTCAGCCACCCAAGCAGCAGACAACGACAACCACGAGAAAGACAAAAGAAGCACACACCAAGGCACCAGGAGGAATGATACACATATCAGACCTAGCCAAGGTACTGACATCCTTCGCGGAGGGCCTAGCCGGACTACTGGGCCACAAGATCCAACCCACACAGCTCCAAATACTCATGGGGAGCGTCCTCGGGCAAGTCGCCACAGCTCCAGCCACCTCAGTGGAGGAAGCCACGCCGGTCCGCACACGAGTAACAGCCGAGGTACACTCTACACCGAAGAAGGCCACCAGAGAACCCAAGACACCGACAGCTCCCAAGACACCGACAGCTCCCAAGATACCGACAGCTCCCAGAAAGAAACTGGACGTTTCAACTCCCCTGAACCGAACCACGGCCCAGAAGGCAAAAACCACAGAACACGAAGACATGGACCTGATTCAGTTGGAATCGAACTTGGACATCTCCATCGAGGACCACCAGAAGTCCCCGATGAAACAGTGGTGGAAAACGTCAGCACCCTGAACATCCTAACATGGAATGCTCAGGGCATCAAAAACAAGAAACACCTCCTACAAGAAGCAGCAGCCAAGGACAAGCTTGACATCATACTCCTACAAGAAACACTTCTACAAGAACACCACTGTTTCAAATTCAGGAGGCATTTCACGCAGGCGTCAACAAGAGGATGTATGATCTTGGTCAAGTCAAGCATACCCTCCGCCGATGTCACGCAGCAATTTCCATGTGGGAAAAACATCGAGACACAGGCCGTCAAAGTAACCCTCCAAGAACGGGAATTAACTGTTCACAACATCTACAAGAACCCAAGGGGCTCACTGGAGGTTACTCAATTATTTGCTTCGGCCGCCGACCACGCCACACTCATAGGAGGGGATTTCAACGCACATCATCCCTTCCTAAGCTCGGCAAGCCCCACAAATGAAGACGGCCTACACCTATACACCACCTTTCAAGATACACCCGAGATCTGCCTCCTGAACACCGGAGAGCCCACCCACACTAGGGGAGGAAGGCTAGATCTAACCTTCGTCTCAAGTGCACTACAGCCTTCGGCCTCCTGGCAGATACACCCCACGCTGACCAGTGACCACTTCGCCACCCTAACAACGCTGAAGGTGAACAAACTCCCCACTCCACCCCCCCCGAGATGGAGATACAACACTCAAAAGGCAGACTGGGGACTCTTCAAGAAACACCTGGCTCAGTGGCGCGAAAAATCACAGCCGGCCGGCGCAGCACCCGCGGATGAGACAACCCTCCACCACCAATTGGTCGAGGCGTTTCACCTAGCGGCAGAAGAGGCTATCCCAAAAACAAAACCCACATCAAGACAGTACAATGATTACTGGTACTACTGTCCCAGGGTGAAAGAACTCAACCACAGAGTGAACATGGCCCGAAGAAACTACAGGAGACATCCCACGGCAACAAACAGACATCTCCTGCAAGTCATAGTCAAGGATACCAGGGAAGAGAAGGAAGAAATTAAAACCGCAAGCTGGCTCAAGTGGTGCTCCGAACTGAACGAGCACACCACCCTTGGCAAGATGTGGGCCCAGATCCGAAGGGCATCTGGGAAGGCAACACCACCACCACCAACTCATCCCAACCCAGAAGAGGAAGCCGAGAGACTTGCAAAACTGTTCTCTGACCGAGCAGCAACGAAGAACCTCCCGAGACAGGCGGAGGAGACACAACGGCGTCTGCGACAGGTCAGACTTCAGATGATCGAAGAGGCCTGCAACAGTGAAGATGACACTGACAGACCATTCAACCAGCAAGAACTCCAGAAGTCGCTAAAACGAAGCAAGGATACAGCTCCAGGGGCCGACAGGATAACCTACTCCATGCTCTCTCATGCCGGTACAGCCGGACACGAGGCTCTGCTGCAAGCCATCAATGCTTCGTGGACAGCACAAAGACTCCCACCGGAATGGAAGAAGGCAGATATACAGCCCATTCCGAAGCCAAGAGAACCAGACAAGCCGAGGCCCATCTCCCTTCTCAGCTGCATAGCGAAGACCGGAGAAAGAATGGCTCTCAACCGACTCAAGTGGAAAGTAGGCAGCCCACACCCTCACATCTTTGCTTACACCGAGAACACCGGCACAGGCAACAACATCGCCGAGATACTCAGCATAGTGGACAACAAACCAGCTCTGGTGGTCTTCCTCGACCTGGAGAAAGCCTTCGAACTAGCAAATCCATTGGCCATTACAACTACGCTCGCTAAAAAAGGCGTCAAAGGAAGGTTGCTGGGGTGGATCCAGAACTACCTCACAGAGAGAAGCACGAGTACGCTTTCAGGGAGCAACCTCAAGCTACAGGGTCCATGAAAACGGAACCCCACAAGGAGGCATCCTCAGTCCAATGCTGTTCAACGTCCTGATGGAAAATCTAGTCAAACTTCCCTTCAGACAAACAGCCAAGCTCCTATGCTATGCAGACGACTTACAGCTTATAGTAAGAGGATCGAACAGACTAGCCAACACGCAACACGCACTCCAACTTATAGAAGAGGAGTGCAACAGACTTGGACTCAAGATAAATCCAGCCAAGTCGAAAGCGATGGCCATCTGCACAGACACACCAGACAAGACGCTCTCCATACAAAACACGCCGGTAGTCTGGACCAACGCCCACCAGTGTCTTGGAATCTGGTTTGATCAGAAACTCACCTTCAAGCCGCAACTCGAGTATCTCAGGCACAGGACGAAGAGCAGACACAATATAATGAGGTCACTCACCAGCAAATCCGCAGGAGCAAACCTTCATGTGCTCAAAGCCTACTACACAGCCGCCATCAGATCGCTGGTAGATTACAGTGCTCCAGCACTCATTGGACTGAGAGAAGACCAAATAGCTAAGCTAGAAGTCATTCAAAACAATGCTCTCAGGACCATGCTCGGAGCACCCATGTGGACCAGAATTTGCAATCTGCAAATGGAAACCGAGCTACCACCCCTGGCAGTACGGGTCAAGCAGGTGACAGCCTGTCTCCTCGCCAAAATCTGTAGAGCAGACAAGCCCACAGTTGCCAAGATTCGAATCAGTGCCTCCCTCCACCTCGACCACAGAGTGCGAGGGGCCACCTGGTCGCACGAGGCAAGCGAGGTCATCCGACACCTGCAAGCAGAAACACTCGTCAAGAACAACCAAGACACACGAGACAATGGTTACACTGTTCCTCCACCATGGAGCCCTCCACCAGCCACACTCAAATTCACTGACCTCGGCGATAGTAAAGCCAACCTCCAGAAGGAGGACCTCCAAAAAATATCTCTCCAAGCCATAGCCACCGAGACACCGGCTGATGCAGCATCATACTTCACAGACGGCTCGGTGGACCCAAAACATCACAGATCCGGAGCGGCCTTCTACACCCAAGGTCAGACCCTCCAATGGAGACTTT
Source organism: Homarus americanus (assembly GCF_018991925.1). Classification (NCBI taxonomy): domain Eukaryota; kingdom Metazoa; phylum Arthropoda; class Malacostraca; order Decapoda; family Nephropidae; genus Homarus; species Homarus americanus. Next base: position 3,695 of record NW_024757139.1, read on the forward strand.
CCAACGACTGCTCCACCCTACAAACAGAACTGGTAGCAATCTCAAAGGCCCTACAACACGCTGCAACACAACACAACAAGTCCGCCATAATTCACACGGACTCGAAATCGGCCATGCAAGCGCTGCAACACAGTCAACCAAGAGACAACGTCCACATCATCACCTCGATCCTCGCGCAGCTACAGGAATTCCAAAGCCAAAACCGACCAGTCGTCTTACACTGGATTCCCAGTCATGTAGGGATCGGAGGAAACGACGTGGCAGACGAAGCAGCCAAGGCAGCTACACGTTCCAGTAGCGTACACATCCAAGTTCCAGCAAGTGTGCAACAGATCAAGAATCACCTCAGAAAGACCACCAAGCTCCACATCAAAAAGAGCTTCCTTCACGCACTCAACGCTGGTTCCCAATCAGCCAAATGGTACCTGGCGGCCACAAAAGGGGAACCACCTTTCGCAGACAAGAAAACTCCAAGACAAACCCAAGTCAGCCTTCACCGACTACGACTAGGGTACAAGTGCTCCTGGCAGATGATCGGAAACGACGTCATGGAATGCACCTACTGTCAGGAGCCAGCAGCCAACCCACTTGAACACTATCTCCTCGATTGCGAGGTCACACAAAGCCTCCGAAACAGAACTCAAATCAACCAAGAAACACACACAACACCAGCGGCCACTCTAACCCGAAAGGCCCATACAGACCACATTCACCACCTACTCCGGGTCATCACACGATACCCACCACCCAGATAGCTTAGAAAGCATCCTCTCCCAGCAAGTGCGGACCCCAGTTCGGGGGGCGCGCCACTCCGAGGCTGACCACGTCCAAGAGTGGGGGCCGGTGGTAAGCGTCCACTGATCGGGGGTCCGCCCACACTTGCAACCTGCAGTATCCCTCCAATCTGCAGGTGGGACCACCTCCAATCCCAATCCGGTCTGGCTGCTCCTGGAGCTCCAGCCGGAACCACCAAACGGGCCGCCTATAGGCAAAGGCCCGTGTCGGACTATGGTCCGACAATCTATACAACAACAACAACCAGGCCGCCCGTATTAACTATTTCGTCGTCGAGATGGCCCGTACTAAACAGACTGCCCGCAAGTCCACTGGAGGCAAGGCTCCACGGAAGCAGCTTGCCACCAAGGCAGCTCGCAAGTCCGCCCCAGCCACCGGTGGTGTCAAGAAGCCCCATCGTTACAGGCCGGGAACCGTCGCCCTTCGTGAGATCCGTCGTTACCAGAAGAGCACAGAGCTACTCATCAGGAAGCTGCCCTTCCAGCGCCTGGTGCGTGAGATCGCCCAGGATTTCAAGACTGACCTGCGCTTCCAGCCGTCTGCCGTCATGGCTCTGCAGGAAGCCTCTGAGGCTTACCTGGTGGGTCTTTTCGAGGACACCAACCTGTGTGCCATTCACGCCAAGCGCGTTACCATCATGCCCAAGGACATCCAGCTGGCCCGGCGCATCCGCGGAGAGCGTGCTTAAGTCCTCTTCCTTGGGGAAAAACAAAAAGCACAACAAAACCTACCAGACATCTATAACTCGGCCCTTCTCAGGGCCAAAGAACTGTTCTGAAGATAATGTTCATGACAATCGAAATGGTTGGTGGTAGGAGAGCGTTAATTTCGGTTACCCAAATCGCCTAACGGTAAGTTGGTAACATTCGTGCAGGCACGATTGTATAGTAGGTCATCAATTCGGGAGGTGGGTGGGTGCAACAAACAAGAGCTAGTAACAAATAAATATATAAACAATAAATAAATAACTAAAATAAAAGAAAATACAATAAAATAAAATGAAATAAATTGTTTACATGTTATAGGCGTGCTGCAAACAAGAAATGAAGCCCAAACACACTCCAGGTATGTCACTTTGCAGTGGGTGTGAAACTACTCCACGCAGAATTTATTTATTTATTTATTTATTATGTTTCGATTTAGTCCTGTTTCTACGCCAATAGAGAATGCAGATTATTAAATATTTTTTTTTATTTCCCTCTCAATACATCACTGTCGGTAACTGTCTCTTTAACATGTAACTGTGGCTCCGATGGAGCCGATTAAGTTGTAGTAGTGGGATGGCGTGTTTGTTGTGCACAAGTAACCTCTTACTTGGAAGAGGTGTACTTGGTGACAGCCTTGGTGCCCTCAGACACGGCATGCTTGGCCAGTTCACCGGGCAGCAAGAGTCGGACAGCTGTCTGGATTTCCCGACTTGTAATGGTGGAGCGTTTGTTGTAGTGCGCCAGGCGGGAAGCCTCAGCAGCGATGCGCTCGAAGATGTCGTTCACGAAAGAGTTCATGATGGACATAGCTTTGGAGGAGACTCCTGTGTCGGGGTGCACTTGCTTCAGTACCTTGTAGATGTAGATGCTGTAGCTTTCCTTCCTCCTGCGCTTCTTCTTCTTGTCACCCTTGGCAATGGCCTTCTGGGCCTTTCCAGCCTTCTTGGCAGCCTTTCCGGAAGTTTTGGGAGGCATGGCGGCACAGTTACTCGTGGCGCGGAGCGAGAGAATTGAAAACTGGCCCTGACTGACTGACTGATGTTGGGGATTACTGGCCTCTTCGCCATTAGGCTATTTCGGCCGAAGCTGATGTCTTCTTTCTTCTTCTAATCTTGGTCTTCTTTCTTGCTACAACTAATCTGATGTTCTTTTCTTCTTTTCTTGTTATTCTTGTGTTCTTCTTGCTCAAGTATTTTGGTTACTTCTTTCTTCGTTGTTTTATCAGATGTAATCATGGCAGTGCTGAGCATATATAGATGTGAGTTGTGTACAGACCAGATGAAAATGGCTTGTCAGGTGACTAGTTTCCTCTGTGATTTTTTTATTATTTTTATTTTGTCTTTTGTAGCCCGTGTCTTTTTGTTTGAATATATGTTGGTGGGTGTCAGTTTAGCTTGATAAATGTGAGTGTTGTATGTAATGATAAGGTTTGTGATGTGTTTCTCATGTTGTATGTTTTAATTTTTGTTTTATTCATTTTTATTTTTTTTTTAATTTTTATTTTTTAAGGCATGGTTACATACATATAATAGATATAAAAAGAGTTCATGCGTGTGTCAATCATAACATGCCGATAAGATGGGTCTCCTTGAGGAAGGTTATTACTGCGTCACTTATGGTGACATTATCTTGCAATAGGTTGGGTACAGTCAGCACGAAGCCTTGCTCGGCAGCTAGGATCACCAGCTGCCGGCGCTCTGGTTCGTACTGGCTGCACTCAGTCAGAATATGTCTGATGGAGCGAATTAGGTTACAAGTGGCACAGATAGGTGGGAAGGAATTGTCAAGATAGGCCCCTAGGTGGGTCAGATAGGTACAGTTCAGCCTTAATCTGGCGAGAACGACCTCTTCCCTCCTATTCTTTCTATATGCTGAGGGCCAGTTTCCTATATTAGTCTTCCAGGTGTTGTGGAGATCCAACCTAGTCCATTCAAGTTGCCACTTTCCAAATGTATATGTCTTCCCCAAGGAGAGACACGACTGAGTCTCCCAGGGTACATTGGTTGTCTCCCCGAGACCCACAGTCGCTCTTGCTAATCTGTCTGCCTGTTCATTGCCCCAAATGTTACAATGCCCAGGCACCCACACCAGCACAATATTCTTGGCACACTCATGTAATTTATTAATAATGTTGCCCTGTATCTCATTGCTGGTAGTATTACCACCTTGAATTGCTTTAAGAGCTAACATGGAATCTGAAATTACAGCGACATCATTGACATTGCTTGTTATTGCAATGTCAATGGCTTTACTTATTGCGAACATTTCTGCAGAGAATATGGTTGTATGCCGCGGCAGGCGGGAGCTCCACTCCCCGTCTCTGCTCCAGATACCGGCTCCGACGTTGTCTTCAGTCTTGGACCCGTCGGTGTACACGTGAGTATAGGCGCTGAATCCTTCAAGAAATTGATAGAAAAGTTGCCTCAGGAGCTCAGGATGAAAGTCATTCTTTGCTCCCGGAAGCCACGATGTTTCCACATGGAAGTTGGGGTTCTCCCATGGCGGACACAACGGTGGAACGTATCTATCAACGTCTTCGAAATGGATACCAGCACCCTGGCACAAGGTCTGGAGGCGGACAACCGAGGACGGGGACCTACGCAGCTGCAGGAAACGGAATTTAGCAACAGCACACCAACCTGGGTGGTCTGTGCCGCGCTTCCTAGCCGTAGTCAACCCGTACCTTAGCGTCAACATGTCCCTCCTGATGTGAAGTGGAGGGACGTGGGCCTCAACCTCTAGTTTACCTACACGTGTACACCTGTAGGCACCCAGACATAGACGAAGGCATCGGTTCTGTATTCTGGTTAGCTTTGCGAGTGTGGTGTTGCATGCCGAAGCATACAACTGGCATCCATAATCAAGTTTTGATCTGATCAGGGTCTTATACACCATTAATAAAGATTTCCTATCGGCTCCCCATGTAGTACCTGATAAAACTTTCAGGATGTTTGTGACTTTAAGACATTTACTTTCAAGTTCGTTAATGTGGTTTTTCCACGTTAATTTCCGGTCAAAATGAACACCAAGAAATTTTACTGAAGTCTGAATTTTAATAGGAGTATCATTTAATTTTAATACTGGATTACTAATGTTACGTTTCTTAGTGAAGACTACTCCTACTGTCTTCTCAACTGAAAACCTAAATCCCCATTGTATTGCCCACTGTTCCGCGGCTTTTAGTCCAGCCTGCACCCTTTGTGCAGATAGCCTCTCAGCTCGAGAGGAGCGCCAGATTGCGCAATCGTCAGCAAACAAGGAGAATTTGAGGTCACTTAAGCTGGGGGCTGGTGTTAGGAAATCATTAATCATTATAAGGAATAAAACTGGGCCCAAAACGCTACCTTGTGGAACTCCATTTTCAAAGACAAATGTGTCTGATTTTACGTTACCTTTTAATTTGACGGAAAAAGTCCTGTCCTGCAAAAAATTACTAATAAAAATTGGCAAATTACCTCTCAGACCCAAGGCGTGGAGCTTCATCATGAGGCCAGTCCGCCATGTCATGTCGAAAGCTTTTTCTATATCTAAGAATACTGCAATTAATGTTTCTTTACTGCAAAGAGCTTTTGAGATGTCAGTTTCAAGACTTATTAAATGATCTAGTGTACTTCTACCTTGGCGGAAACCACACTGTCGATCATTCAATAAGTTGTTACTTTCCAAAAAATACATTAGTCTACGCTTTATCATACGTTCCATGACCTTACACAGACAGTTTGTGAGCGAAATCGGACGGAATGAGTTGGTGTTGTTCGGGCATTTGTCCCTCTTCGAGATCGGTACGACATGGGCAAAGTGCCATGAGTTTGGAAACGTTCTGGACGTCCAGATCTCATTGTACACTTCTAGCAATTTGTCCAGGTTTCCCTGGTCAAGGTGCTTAATCATCTCGTATCGTATACCGTCAGGTCCAGGAGTAGAGCCCTTGCCCTTTTTAATAGCAAAGGAAAGTTCCTCTGGGGAAAATGCTCGATTGTAGCCCTGTTCGTCCCCGTTCTCGAAGTCGAGATGCAAGAGCTCGGCACGATCACGGAACACGCCGAAGCGTGGATCATGATTGGTGGAGCTACTGGCATCTGCAAACTTCTGGCCTAGGGTGTTGGCAATGGCCTGGGGTTCGTCGAGAATCCGCCCTCCACTACTCACCTGTGGGATAAAACTCCTTCCTCCTTTGGATCTGACCCGGTTTATAGCCGACCATACCTCAGAGGAAGGGGTATCCTTGTTAATAGTGGAGACGAACGCCCGCCAAGACTCTCTCTTACACTCCCTGAGAACCCTCCTAGCCTTGGCTCTAGCTTTTTATATTCAATTAAGTTTACAAGTGATGGAATTCTATTGAATAAACGACATAGCCTATTTCGCTCACAGACCACTCGTCGGCAGTCTGGTGTCCACCATGGAACTCCAGGCCTGTGGGTTTTTGCAGAAGTCTTAGGAATTGTTAAGTCTGCTGCGTGTATTATAGCTTGTTGTATGTGTGTAATTTTGGTGTTGATGTCTTGTCCAATGGTGTCTATACGAACGGCTCCTGAGTAGGCCCTCCAGTCTGCTTTCCCAAGGTTGTAGCGCACCTCGGGAGTAGCCGTTGGGGCGCCACACTCATAAGAAATGCAGATCGGAAAATGGTCGCTACCCAGAGAGTCGTCGTATGTAGAAAATTTACAATCTAATAGCAAGGCAGCATCAACTATAGAAAGATCTATAGCTGACGCTGTGCCAAATCGTTCGTCCACTCGAGTCGCACTACCGTCATTCAGAAGAGACAGGTTGGAGTTGAGGATAGCTGCAGCCACCTGCTCTCCCCCCCCATCACTCCGGACACTGCCCCACCGCAAATGGCGAGCATTGAGGTCGCCGAGGATCATTTTCTTTCCTGGCAGTTGGTTAAATAGCTCCTCAAGCTCACCATCGTCGATGAGCCCGCCCGGAGGACAGTATAGTGAACAGATGGCAACATAGCCAGTCCGAATCTTAACTCTGCACGCCACAGCCTGCAGGTTCACGTTCAGACTGACTCTTTGCTGGGCGAATGAACTCCGAATGTATAGGGCTACCCCCCTTAGGTTGTCTCCCCTGTAGGACGTGTAGTTGTCGAATACAGGTGGGTCGTCGTGACCCGCAAGTAGCGTCTCTTGTAGGCAAAAAACGTCCGGCCGGAATAATGACATTAGTAAATGAAATTGATCGTTTTTATTCCTAGCACCTCTGCAATTCCACTGTATGATACTGAATTTTAAGTCTGAGAGTTGATATGGTCAGCGTTTTGGGCTTTATTTTTCTTTCCTCTTGTATATGGGGGGGAAAGAGGGTCCGTGGAAGGATCCCCCTCATCAGATGAGCAGTCTCCCGGCTCCAAAGAGCCAGTACTCTGCTCGGTAGGGGCTCCCTGCCCCTGGTGTGGTTGAAAAGCATAAAAGAGTGGTTGTGGTGTTGAGTCTCTTCTCATGCATTCTTGCGATTGCGTTCTCCTCCTTACGTTAGGGTAGATAGGGTCGTGAGTCTGTTTGGTTTTCGGGGTCAGGTATAACTTGTTAGTTTGGGTCTCGTTACTGGTCATAGTTGTATTAGTGTTCTCGTCTTTGGCGTCTGTGGTTGAATAACCGGTGATTGTGGGGTCAGTCTGTGTTGCGATGGTCTTGGTCTCAGTCTGCGTTCCAGTGGTGCACATTTTGGGAGGTGAGGTATTTTTGGATACAGCGGATGCAAAGGACATTCCAGGTGTTGGTGTCTGCAAGGACAACTCCACCTGCATCTTAGCCTCCTTGTAGTCCAAATTTTTCTCTGCTCTCACCTTACTGATCTCATACTCCCTCAGGTAGGAAGGGCACTTCCTGTCTGAGGCAGCATGCTGACCGGAACAGTGGTAGCATTTTTCCTCCGTCTGTGTACAGTCATCGTCCCTGTGTCCGGTCTGAGCACATTTGGAGCATACCTGGGTGTTACGGCAGGCCTTACCAGTGTGTCCAAACCTTTGGCAGTTGAAACAACGCATTGGGAATGAAATGTATGTTTTGGTCTGGACCCTCTCATATCCTACCAAGACATGAGTGGGCCTAACAAGTCCTTCAAAAGTGAGTACTGCTGTAGTTGATCGTTTGCGTTCACCGTCTGTGGTCTTCCTATTAAATACGTAAGCATCGACGACTCCTTGATCTTTCATGTGGTACTTAATTTCGTCATTTGTCATCCCCTGAAATTCGTAGCTGTTAACTACAACCTTACAGGTGTTGAGAAATGCTGGGATATATGGTTCCACTTTTGTTGTATGAAAAGTTTTAAGATTCAAGGCGTCCCTCATTTGCTGTGCGTCTTTAACAGTAACTTGGAGTTCGCCTTTTCTTGTCTTTCGGACTTTCTCCACGTCCCCTATCTGATCCTTAATGGCCTTCTGTATGATGAATCCATTAATTTTGTCAAACGAGGTAGACGTGTCAATAGTCCGAAAGTGGATTACTCGGGCCTTCTCAGTTGATACTTGTATGTTACGTCTTTGTTGAGTAGTTTGGTCAGTAGCCGTTACATTGTCTGGGTTTGTCGTTGGTCGTGGCAGTCGTGGGTCTTGATTGGTCTCCCGCCTCTGCCTGTCCCTGCCTGGACGAGCAGAGGGGGGCTTGGTGCTTCCCCTCCCAGAGGGCATGGTTGGGGTGGCTGGGAACCACCCCTTGGGTACAGCTTTGCTTGTTTAATTACATGTATGGTTTAGGTGCACTAAGGTTATGCAAGGCCCTCAGTGCAAAAAAAATACTTTTACTTAAGGACGACCCCCGAACAGTGGTGTGCCTGCACGATCACAGACGTCACTGCTGGATTGGCCCAGGTTTTTCCCCGACCCCCACTGGAGACACACAATCCCACTCCGTGAGGTGCGCACCACTGGGGGGGCTCTAGCACGAATACTGAATTATGAAAATTCAGCAGGTGCCTCGGCCAGGGTAAGTATTAGAAAAAAAGAAGTAAGAGAGAAAGCCCTCCTACCACGTCAGGAAGGACAACAGTTAGCGCTTCCCTCGCAGTTGTGTGGGTCACTCACACTAACTGTGGGGAGGGAATGCTAAGGTTGTCAATCCTGGTCGCTCGTGAGGTGTCAAAAATTGTAAGTGACAGAGCCACTTTTAGAATGAATTGATGAATGATGAAATGTTGCAATGCTTTAAATAGCAAGAACAAGTGCAAGTGCAATCGCACAAGATGCAGCGGTCAATGGCGAAGAAAAACCGTTACAGAGTACTGTTCCCGCAAGAACGTCAGTCTCCTCCCGTGTCCAATCAGCCTCTGAAACTGGCCCTGACTGACTGACTGATGTTGGGGATTACTGGCCTCTTCGCCATTAGGCTATTTCGGCCGAAGCTGATGTCTTCTTTCTTCTTCTAATCTTGGTCTTCTTTCTTGCTACAACTAATCTGATGTTCTTGTTTCTTCTTTTCTTGTTATTCTTGTGTTCTTCTTGTTCTTGGTATTTTGGTTACTTCTTTCTTCTTGTTGTTTTATTTGGGATGAATTATGGTATGCATGAGTGATATGATGGTGAGTTAGTGACAGACCAGATGAAATGGCTTGTCAGGTGACTAGTTTCTCTGTGATTTTTTTTTTTTTTAATATTTTTTATTTTGTCTTTTGTAGCCCGTGTCTTTTTGTTTGAATATATGTTGGTGGGTGTCAGTTTAGCTTGATAAATGTGAGTGTTGTATGTAATGATAAGGTTTGTGATGTGTTTCTCATGTTGTATGTTTTAATTTTTGTTTTATTCATTTTTATTTTTTATTTTTTATTTTTTTAAGGCGTGGTTACATACATATAATAGATATAAAAAGAGTTCATGCGTGTGTCAATCATAACATGCCGATAAGATGGGTCTCCTTGAGGAAGGTTATTACTGCGTCACTTATGGTGACATTATCTTGCAATAGGTTGGGTACAGTCAGCACGAAGCCTTGCTCGGCAGCTAGGATCACCAGCTGCCGGCGCTCTGGTTCGTACTGGCTGCAGCTACGGCTCTCTTACATTGGTTGGGTCCGCGAGACGGCCACCTGGCCTGATCCTGAGCTTGGTATAAAAGACCAAGGTGGCCCGAGGAAATTTAACTCCTATCACGAAAAGCAGCAGCAGCAACATGTCAGGACGCGGCAAGGGAGGCAAAGTGAAGGGCAAGTCAAAGTCCCGTTCTAGCAGGGCCGGACTCCAGTTCCCCGTGGGTAGAATCCACCGTCTCTTGCGTAAGGGCAACTATGCTGAGCGCGTTGGTGCAGGTGCCCCTGTGTACCTTGCAGCCGTCATGGAGTACCTGGCAGCAGAAGTGCTCGAGCTGGCCGGTAACGCCGCCCGCGACAACAAGAAGACCCGCATTACCCCACGTCATCTTCAGCTTGCCATTCGCAATGACGAGGAGCTGAACAAGCTCCTGTCTGGAGTCACCATTGCCCAAGGGGGTGTCCTTCCTAACATCCAAGCTGTGCTCCTCCCCAAGAAGACAGAGAAGAAATAAGAACCCAAGGTTCGTTCACACAAGACAACCTAACCAAACAGGCTCCTTTCGGAGCCACAGGATATCACTTAAAGAGAGAAATATACGACATCAACGTTTTGCAGGATAACACTCTATTTTACGTCTAATTAGCATAGTATTGTGGAAATTGAGTGAAATTGTTTTTGAATGTTGTAGATGTGAAGGGGTACTGCGGGGGCCTGGGGTGGGGGACTTAAACGGGACTTAGAAGGGCGCAAGAAGCAGCTTTAGCAGCAGCAGCAAGGGATGAGACCTTATTTTCAGTCTGGTTCATACACAAAGAAATACATCAGATTCATTGACAGTACAGTACAGTACACATTTACCAGTGTGGGCTAGCCAATTTGGGCTAAACAGCAAGAATGTAATGTCCTCAATGAAGTAATGACATAGTTCAAGATACAATAAGTGAGGTGGCCTGAAGTCTTTGACAGTGTCACATTCAATAATATAGTGCTTTAAAGGTGTATCACAAAGTTTACATGCTGAGTGTTCCGGTATGGGTACAGCGTTACTAAGTTGCCAGATGTGTCTGTATCCTAACCTAATTCTGGCCACGACTACATCACACAGGCAGGCAGGCAGGAGCAAGTTGTTTGGACACTCTTCCTAGCCCCCTTGGTCCCTGTTCACCTACTGTAGCAGTAAGTAGGTACCTGTTGTAAATCGAAAGGTTGCCAATTCGTATTCAGGGAAAGTTGTTGGAGCTTCTAAACTTGAACTGACACAATCCGAGGAGTGGTGACCCGAGGATCACAGACACTATCTCTCCCACTACAAATCCCTTCCTAACCTCCTGCTCCTTCCTAACCTCCTGCTCCTTCCTATGTCCTCCCAAAATTGAACCATGCTATCGCAAAGGTAATAATACAGGTAGAGACAACAACATATTTTCCTATTGTCTTATTATATATTAATAACAGAAACGCTGCCGCCATCCCGGAGGCTTTACATTGTCTCACTGTTCATTCCCTCCACAATTCTTCCTCTTACTTCTTCTTCTTCTTCTTCTTCTTCTTCTTCTTCTTCTTCTTCTTCTTCTTCTTCTTCTTCCATCAATACTTTATTAACGGTGTATGTAAGTTTCACCATGTTTTGCACTACAGCGGTAGAGCAAAGTATATTTTGTTAGCAATAAACCAAAAGCATATTTTATGGCCTAATCATCACTACATAGAACACCAACCATAAAGCATGATACTAGTAGACCACAAAAACTGCTATAAACCCCCAAAGCATATTTTATTGCCTAATCATCACTACATAGAACACCACTCATAAAGCATGATACTATTAGACCACAAACTGCTATAAACCCCAATAATATACTATACTAGTGACTCTAATTGTGTTACCCAATATTATACGAAATAATACTATAAAACATAATAATAAACACACTAATAGTGTATATTAGTTGAATGCACAATCTGATGAGAAGTCAAAAAAAAACAAAAAAACATAGCAATAACCTAGAAAGAGTGTAGAGTATTTTTGTGCAAACTATTATACTAGTAGATGGTCTAAGATAACTGTATGTGAAGGAAAAGGTGTGCTCTCCACTCAAACTTTCTTTTTATGAAATCTCCTACTCCCCAGCTGAGCGGTACGCCCAATGGGAAACAAAACGTGGCACATAACACGCCGCCCGCCAGCTCTGGCTCGGTGAATATGAATCAGTAATCGGGCGGAGTATAAACAACACCGCCGCCAATGTGCTCCTCCCATCTCTGAGGAAATCTGGCGGGCAACTTTGTATTATATTAGCATGTAATAATAATAACAATAATAATAATAATAATACTACTACTAATAATAATAATAATAATAATATTAATAATAATAATATTAATAATAATAACATGCAATTTCATTTTATAACACATACTAACAAAATAGTGTATAGCCTAATATACTTAACTATAATAGGTTAGGTTGCGTAGGAGGATCTAAAAAGTACAGTAGTATACACACACACACACACACACACACACACACACACACACTTCGCTACTATATGCCAGACGCTCCCCCGGCTTGACACAACCACTCTCCCTGCTTACCTACCAGCCCCCCCCCCTTCCCACTGACTTAGTAGAAGTATTTGAAATAGCAAAACGCCTGGACAAACTAAAATTAAAACGCTCTACCACCCCCATTGACTTACCAATGAAACGCTTCAAGGAGTTCTCCCCGGAGCTTGCTAAACCCCTATGCTCCATCATCAATGCTTCTTTCAGTCAAGCCAGATGCCCAGCTGACTGGAAGACCTCTTATGTATCACCAGTACCCAAGTCAACCAGCCCACAATCCTTAAATCAGCTACGACCTATTGCAATCACCCCAATACCCAGCCTAATCTGTGAAAGTTTTGTGTTCGACTGGCTGGGCTTTTGCTGATATTGCAGGAGTCGTAGTAGACCCTCAGCAATTTGGCAACATGAAAACTTCCTCCACCACTGACTGACTGTCTTGTCAGCTTTCTCGATTACATATACCGCCATCTCGAGAAACGAAAACCGTCTGTAGCTGTCGCCTTCATTGATTTCACTAAAGCGTTCGACCTAGTCGACCACAATATAATCATCAACAAAGCTATTGACCTCGGGCTTCGGAGAAGTCTTATTATACCATGGCTTACAGACTTCCTCAGTGACCGACGCCAAGCTGTACGCTTCCGAGGGGCTGGCTGTCTCCACCTTTCAGTCACTCACCTGTGGCGTCCCCCAAGGCACCAAGATGGGACCACTCTGCTTCCTTATGCTCATCAATGATGCCCTAAGAGAAACCCCTGCTCGCTGGAAATATGTCGACGACTCCACCATTGGGATCAGCGTCAACAATTCTGCTCCAACCTGTACCGCCCTTCAGGATTTATTGAACAGTCTCCAAAACTGGGCCACCAACAACCATGGTTATGCACATCAACCTCTCCTCCGACATTGTCCCACCTCCTTCCATTACTCTAGGTCTGAACACACTCCAGGTTTTAGATTCCACGAAGCTCCTCGGCGTCAACATAGACAACAAACTAAATTAGAAACCACACGTCAGTGAAGTTATCAAATCCTCCAGTTTCCGTCTCCACCTCCTACGCCGACTCAAGTCCCTCGGTGTTCCTGCACACGAGCTCCTCAGTGTTTACACAACATTCATACTTCCCAAGCTCACCTATGCCTCCTCCACCTAGTCTTCCTCCCTAAATGCCACACAACGTAAACACCTAGAAAAAGTGCAAAAGAGGCCATGCAAGATTATTCTCTACCCTTCCTACTCCACATATCAAGAAGCGCTCAACACACTGACCGACCCTTTAGACTCTCACTGACCATCACCACGACCTCATCTGCAAATTTGGTAAGAAGCTTCTACACCATCCCCGACACCGGCTCCTACTACCACCTGAGATCCCTAGTCCGAGAATTGCTCTTCGACACCACAACCGCATCCAGCCCATACGTGCACGAACTGATCTCTATAAGAACAGCCCAGTCCCAACCATTGTAAAAATTATCGATAAATTGTAATAAATCAGTGTACTCACTCCCAGTAAACACTACTCCTTGCACTGTCACTATGTTGAAATGAACTGTAGTTTGAGCTTTTCCCCAGCTAGTTATTATATGTCTTATTTGTGTCACGCATGTTACTTGTATATTATTTGTAATTCGTAACCCATTCCCCAAATATGTAACTGTATATTTTCAGCCTTCTGGCTGCCAAGCTCTTTCAATAAACCGTTAATTATTATTATTATTATTATTATTATTTATATGTTGGTCCATACCAACTCACTCCCCTGAACCCTCCTCCCCACCGGACTATCAACAAGTTCTTGCCATAAGGTACTATCTCATTTGGCAAAGGAATGGAACCAGTGATGAATAGTGGTGAACAGTGCTTAACTCAGTGAAAAACAACTCGGCAGTTGAGTCTTACCCAAGCTAGCTAACCACCTTCACACAGTGAGGTCCCAGGTACCCGGTTATACTTCCCCTGAGACTCCACGATAGAGAGGCCTGGGA
>NW_024757140.1:0-7191 GCF_018991925.1 Homarus americanus
ATGTTACGTATTGTTTCTACCATTTCTCGCTGCTGTACATACAAGAGTCACCTCCCCCACAGTCCACCACCACCTGCTGCTGCGGCTGTACCCTAAAAAACACCTCCCCCAAAGTCCACCACCACCACCTGCTGCCATTGCAAATACAGGATCATCTCACACAGTCCACTACCACCTACTGCTGCTGCACATACAAGATCACCTCCCACAGTCCACCACCACCTGCTGCTGCGGCTGTACATACAAGAACACTCCCCACAGTCCACCACCACCACCTGCTGCCATTGCAAATACAGGATCATCTCACCCACAGTCCACTACCACCTACTGCTGCTGCACATACAAGATCACCTCCCCACAGTCCACCACCACCTGCTGCTGCGGCTGTCATGCCAAGAACACCTCCCCCACAGTCCACCACCACCACCTGCTGCCATTGAATACAGGATCATCTCACCCACAGTCCACTACCACCTACTGCTGCTGCATACAAGATCACCTCCCCACAGTTCACCACCACCCTGCTGCTGCGGCTATACCTATAAGAACACCCCACAGTCCACCACCACCACCTGCTGCCATTGCAAATACAGGATCATCTCACCCACAGTCCACCACCACCTACTGCTGCTGCACATACAAGATCACCCCCACAGTCCACCACCTGCTGCTGCGGCTGTACATACAAGAACACCTCCCCCACAGTCCACCACCACCACCTGCTGCCATTGCAAATACAGGATCATCTCACCCAGTCCACTACCACCTACTGCTGCTGTACACAAGATCACCTCCTCCCCCACAGTCCACCACCACCTGCTGCTCGGCTGTACCCCACAAGATCACCTCCCCCACAGTCCACCATCACCACCTGCTGCCATTGCAAATACAGGATCATCTCACCCACAGTCCACTACCACCTACTGCTGCTGTACATAAGATCACCTCCCACAGTCCACCACCTGCTGCTGCGGCTGTACCTAAAGAACACCTCTCCCCACAGTCCACCTCACCACCTGCTGCCATTGCAAATACAGGATCATCTCACCTACAGTCCACTACCACCTACTGCTGTACATAAGATCACCTCCCCCACAGTCCACACCACCTGCTGCTGCGGCTGTACCCCAGAACACCTCCACAGTCCACCACCACCACCTGCTGCCATTGCAAATACAGGATCATCTCACCCACAGTCCACTACCACCTACTGCTGCTGCACATACAAGATCACCTCCCCACAGTCCACCACCACCTGCTGCTGCGGCTGTACATACAAGAACACCTCCCACAGTCCACCACCACCACCTGCTGCCATTGCAAATACAGATCATCTCACCCACAGTCCACTACCACCTACTGCTGCTGCACATACAAGATCACCTCCCCACAGTCCACCACCACCTGCTGCTGCGGCTGTACATACAAGAACACCTCCCCCACAGTCCACCACCACCACCTGCTGCCATTGCAAATACAGGATCATCTCACCCACACCACCACCTACTGCTGCTGTACATACAAGATCACCTCCCCACAGTCCACCACCACCACCTGCTGCCATTGCAAATACAGGATCATCTCACCCAAGTCCACTACCACCTACTGCTGCTGCACATACAAGATCACCTCCCACAGTTCACCACCTGCTGCTGCCATACCCTATAAGAACACCTCCACAGTCCACCACCACCACCTGCTGCCATTGAAAATACAGATCATCTCACCCACAGTCCACTACCACCTACTGCTGCTGCACATACATGATCACCTCCCAGTCCACCACCACCTGCTGCTGCGGCTGTACATACAAGAACACCTCCCACAGTCCACCATCACCACCTGCTGCCATTGCAAATACAGGATCAACTCACCCACAGCCCACCACCACCACCTGCTGCTCCTGCTGGCGTCCTACAGGATCAACTCCCACAGTCCTTCACCACCTGCTGCACCTACAGGACCAACTCCCCACAGTCCACCACCCCACCTTCTGCTCCTGCGCCTACAGGATCACCTCCCATAATCTACCACCACCACCTGCTGTTGCTGCTCCAAAATCAACTCCACTCCACCACCACCTGCTGCTGCTGCTGCACCTACAGGATCAACTCCCTCCCCCCCAATCCACCACCACCACCTGCTGTTGCTGCTGCACCTACAGGATCAACTCCCCCACAGTCCACCATCACCACCTGCTGCTGCTGCTGCACCTACAGGATCACCTCCCCCACAGTCCAGTACCACCATCACCTGTTGCTGCTGCTACTGCTGCTGCTGCACCTACAGGATCAACTCACCCACAGTCCACCACCACCACCACCTGCTGCTCCTGCTGCTCCTACAGGATCAACTCCTGCACAGTCCTCACCACCTTGCTGCCACCTACAGGACCACAACTCCCACAGTCCACCACCACTCACCTCTGCTCCTGCACCTACAGGATCACATCCCACATAATCCACCACCACCACCTGCTGTTGCTGCTCCAACTAAAGGATCAACTCCCCCACACTCCACACCACCTCACCACCTGCTGCTGCTGTTGCACCCACAGGATCACCTCCCCCACAGTCCACCAATACCACCTGCTGCTGACACTGTGCCTACAGGATCCCCTCCCTCACCAGTCCACCATCACCACCTGCTGCTCCTGCACCTACAGAATCAACTCCCCCACAGTCCACCACCATCACCTGCTGCTGCACCTACAGGATTACATCCACCACAGTCCACCACCATCACCTGCTGTTGCTGCTCGTACAGGATCAACTCCCCCACAGTCCACCACCACCACCTGCTGCACCTACAGGATCAACTCCCCCACAGTCACCACCACCACCTTCTGCTGCTGCACTTACAGGATCACCTCCACCAATAGTCCACCACCACCACCTGCTGTTGCTGATGCACCTACAGGATCAACTCCCCCACAGTCCACCATCACCACCTGCTGCTGCTGCTGCACCTACAGGATCACCTCCCCCACAGTCCATCATATGTTGCTGCTGCTGTTGTTGCTGCTGCTGTTGTTGCTGCTGCACCTAAGGAATCAACTCCCCCACAGTCCACCACCACTCTGCAGCTGCACATACAGGATCAACTACCCCACAGTCCACCACCACCTGTTGCTAAACCCACAGATCACCTCCTCAACAGTCCACCATCACCACCTGCCGCCATTGCACCTACAGGATCAACTCCCCCACAGTCCACTACCACCATCACCTGCTGCTGCTGCTGCTGCTATTGTTGCTGTTGCTGCTACCCCTAAGGCATCAACTTTCCCACAGTCCACCACCACTCTGCAGCTGCACCTACAGGATCAACTACCCCACAGTCCACCACCCCCTGCTGCTACACCTACAGGATTACGTCCCCCACAGTCCACCACCACCACCTGCTGCTGCACCTACAGGATCAACTCCCCCACAGGCCGCCGCCACCACCACCTGCTGCTGCTGCTGTTGTTGCTGCTGCTGCTGTTGTTGTTGTTGCTGCTGCTGCTGCACCTACAGGATCCACTCCCCCAAAGTCCACTACCACCACCTGCTGCTGCTGCGGCTGCACCTACAGGATCAACCCCCACAGTCCACTACCACCACCTGCTGCTGCTGCATCTACAGGATCAACTCCCCCACAGTCCACTACCACCACCTGCTGCTGCTGCACCTACAGGATCCCCCACAGTCCACTACCATCACCTGCTGCTGCTGCTGCTTATGTTGTTGTTGTTGTTGTTGTTGTTGTTGTTGTTGTTGTTGCTGCTGCTGCTGTTGCTACACCTACAGGATCAACTCCCCACAGTCCACTACCACCACCTGCTGCTGCTGCTTATGTTGTTGTTGTTGTTGTTGTTGTTGTTGTTGTTGTTGTTGTTGTTGTTGCTGTTGCTGCTGCACCTACAGAATCAACTCCCCCACAGGCCGCCGCCACCACCACCTGCTGCTGCTGCTGTTGTTGTTGCTGCTGCTGCTGCTGTTGTTGTTGTTGTTGTTGCTGCTGCTGCACCTACAGCATTACCTCCCCCAAAGTCCACTAACACCACCTGCTGCTGCGGCTGCACCTACAGAATCAACTCCCCCACAGTCCATTACCATCACCTGCTGCTGCTGCATCTACAGGATCAACTACCCCACAGTCTACTACCACCACCTGCTGCTGCTGCTGATGTTGTTGTTGTTGTTGTTGTTCTTGTTGTTTTTGTTGTTTTTGTTGTTGTTGTTTTTGTTGTTGCTGCTGCTGCTGCACCTACAGGATCAACTCCCCCACAGTCCACCACCACCATCCTGCTGTTGCTGCTGCACCTACAGGATCACCTCCTCCACAGTCCACTGCCACCACCTGCAGCTGCGGCTGTACCTACAAGATCACCTCCCCCACAGTCCACCATCACCACCTGCTGCCATTGCAAATACAGGATCATCTCACCTACAGTCCACTACCACCTACTGCTGCTGCATAAAAGATCACCTCCCCACAGTCCACCACCACCTGCTGCTGCGGCTGTACCTTAAGATCACCTCCCCACAGTCCACCATCACCACCTGCTGCCATTGCAAATACAGGATCAACTCACCCACAGCCCACTCCACCTACTGCTGCGGCTGTACATACATTGCCTCCCCCACAGTCCACCATCACCACCTGCTGCCATTGCAAATACAGGATCATCTCACCCACAGTCCACTACCACCACCTACTGCTGCTGCACATACAAGATCACCTCCCCCACAGTCCACCACCACCTGCTGCTGCGGCTGTACCTACAAGATCACCTCCCCCACAGTCCACCATCACCACCTGCTGCCATTGCAAATACAGGATCAACTCACCCACAGCCCACTACCAGCACCTGCTCCTGCTGCACCTACAGGATCAACTCCACCACAGTCAACCACCACCACCTGTTGCTGATGCTGCAGCTACAGGATCAACTCCCCCACAGGCCGCCGCCACCACTACCTGCTGCTGCTGCTGCTGTTGTTGCTGCTGCACCCACAGTCCACCACCACCACCTCCTGCTGCAGAATGCTCTCCCAATTCACCACCACCACCTGCTGCTGCTGCCAGAGATCACCTCCCCAACAGTCCACCATCACCACCTGCCGCCATTGCACCTACAAGATCACTCCCCCACAGTCCACTACCACCATCACCCCTGCTGCTGCTATTGTTGCTGTTGCTGCT
The DNA here is from genome assembly GCF_018991925.1 of Homarus americanus. Taxonomy (NCBI): domain Eukaryota; kingdom Metazoa; phylum Arthropoda; class Malacostraca; order Decapoda; family Nephropidae; genus Homarus; species Homarus americanus. The sequence goes on from NW_024757140.1 coordinate 5,191, forward strand.
GCACCTGGGAATCGCTTTCCCACAGTCCACCACTCTGCAGCTGCACCTACAGGATCAACTACCCACAGTCCACCACCCCCTGCTGCTGCACCTGAAGAATTACCTCCCCACAGTCCACCACCACCTGCTGCTGCACCACAGGATCACTCCCCACAGGCCGCCGCCACCTTTCCTGCTGCTGCTGCTGCTGCTGCTGTTGTTGCTTCTGCTGTTGTTGCTGCTGCTGCTGCTGTTGTTGTTGTTGCTGCTGCTGCTGCTGGAGATCACTTCCCAAAGTCACTACCACCACCTGCTGCTGCGCTGCACCTGAGAATCACTCCCCACAGTTCACTACCATCACCTTCTGCTGCTGCACTGCAGGATCACCTACCTCACAGGCCACCACCTGCTGTTGCTGCTGCTGCACCTGAATCAATTCCTACAGGCCGCCACCACCTGCTGCTGCTGCTGCTTATGTTGTTGTTGTTGTTGTTTTGTTGTTGTTGTTGTTGTTGTTGTTGCTGCTGCTGCTGCACCTACAGGATACTCACCACAGTCCACCACCACCTGCTGCTGCTGCTGCCTACAGGATCACTCCCCACAGTCCCACCACCACCTTCTGCTGCTGCACCTGCAGATCACCTACCTCAGGCCACCACCTGCTGTTGCTGCTGCTGCACCTGGGATCAATTCCCTACAGGCCGCCACCACTACCACCTGCTGCTGCTGCTGCACTGCAGAGATCACTCCCCACAGTCCACCACCATCACCTGCTCCTGCTGCACCTGCAGAATCACCTCCCCATAGTCACCGCCACCACCTGCTGCACCTGAGAGATGCTCCCCACAGCCCCTACCACCACTTACTGCTGCTGCTGCACCTGAGATCACCTCCCCATGGTCCACCACCACCACCTGCTGCTGTTGCCTACAGAGATCACCTCCCCCAGTCCACCACCACCACCTGCTGCTGCTGCCACCAGAATCCCACTCCCCACAGTCCACCACCACCACCACCTGCCGCTGCTCCTACAGGATCACTCCCCACAGTCCACCACCACCTGCTGCTGCTCACTGAGATCAACTCCCCACAGTCCACACCACCTCTTGCTGCCTGCACGCCTGCAGAATCAACTCCCCCACAGTCCACCACCACCCCCTGCTGCTGCTGCACCACAGAATCAATCTCCCACAGTCCACCACCACCACCTGCTGCTGCTGCTGCCTACAGGATCACTCCCCACAGTCCACCACCACCTGCTGCTGTCACTGCAGATCCAACTCCCACAGTCACTACCACCTGCTGCTGCTGCTGCTGCCTCAGAATCACTCCCCCACAGTCCCACCACCACCACCTCCTGCTGCTGCACCTGCAGAATCAGTCTCCCGATCCCACCACCACCACCTCCTGCTGCTGCTGCAGAATCCTCTCCCAGTCCACCACCACCACCTCCTGCTGCTGCACCTGCAGAATCCCTCTCCCACAGTCACCACCACCACCTCCTGCTGCTGCTGCTGAAATCAAATCCCCACAGTCCACCACCACCACCTGCTGCTGCCTTGAGAATCACTCCCCCACAGTCCACCACCACCACCTGCTGCTGCTGCTGCAGAATCATCTCCCTGATCCACCACCACCTGCTGTGCTGCCTGCAGGATCCCTTCCCACAGTCCACCACCACCACCTGCTGCTGCTGCCACTGCACCTACAGCATCACCTCCCTCACAGCCTACCACCACCACCTGCTGTTGCTGCTGCTGCTGCTGCACCTGCAGGATCAATTCCTACAGGCCACCACCACCTGCTGCTGCTGCTCCTACAGGATGCTCCCCACAGTCCACCACCATCACCTGCTCTGCTGCCTACAGGATCACCTCCCCATAGTCCCTACCCACCTGCTGCACCTACAGAGATGCTCCCCACAGCCCACTACCACCACCTGCTGCTGCTGCTGCACTACAGGATCAACTCCCCACAGGCCACCACCACCACCTGCTGCTGTGCCTGGCTACAGGATCCAGC
>NW_024757141.1:0-19838 GCF_018991925.1 Homarus americanus
AATGGTGGTGAGAGATGGGCTAGGAGTGTAAGTGGTCAGGCATGACTAGGAGGGCTGTAGGCAGGTAGTGGGCCGACTGTGACTGAGAGTTTTGTTGGCAGAGTTTGGTGGAGTTGTGTGGGGTGTGTGGGCAGGTGGTGGTGAGCAGGTGACTTGGATTGTTGTGGCGAGTGATGGTGAGAGCTGTGACTGCAGGGTGTATTGGGCGAGTGCTGCAAGATCTCAGAGTGTTGCAGGAAGCAGTGAGAGATATGACCAGTGTTGCAGGGTGGTAGGAAGCTGAGACTAGAGATGTTATGAGGGGAGTGGTAGGTGAAAACCTTGACTTGGGTTTACAGGAGAGTTGTAAGGTGAGGTCATTACCAGCAGTGTTAAGCAAGTGGTGGTAAAACCGTAATTAAAGTCATTATGTCCATAAAATTGAAATTGAAGCTGTGAGCTTGAATGCTCTAGGCAGGTGGTGGTGAAACAGTGACAAAGGATTAACTATAGAGTGGGCAATTGGTAGGAAACTTATTCAAGTCTTGGAAATGAATAGTAGTGAGAACACAGCTTGGAGTTTTGTAGGAGAGTTGTGGTGAGAGCCGTTACACTGTGGCAAAATGTTGTGACAAGTGGTGCGTGAGAATAAATTGGTGTTGTGGAAGCTTGAGGTGGTGAGCTGTGACTTGGAATGCTGCGACAGTGAGTGAATGGGCTGTGGCTAAGTCCTTTGTGGTAAGGCTACCAGAGTTAGATGTTGTGGGCAGTGGTGGTGTGAAACTGCTTCAGAGTCTGCAGGCAGGAGGTGGTGGTCATGAATATGTGACTGGGATGAACATAACAAATGGTGGTGGGAGAATCACTGGCTAGAATATTTGGCAAGAGAGTGGTGGGTCAGAACTTAGCTGGGCTAGGAGTGCTGATGGGCTAGTGGGTAAGTCCAGGGCACAAGCTAGAGTGTGGTGAGCAGAGTGTTAATTGGAGAGGGTCTTGGCTGCACAGGGATTCTTGGGCAGGTGGTGATGAGAGGGTGTGACTAGAAGTCTTGTGGCAGTGGTGGCTGAAAGGCAGCTGTGAAATGGAGTGTGTAGGCAGGTGTTGGTGGTGAGAGCTGCGTCTAAGTGTGTTAGCAAAGGCTGTTTCTAGATTCTTAGGCGATTAGTGGTGAAACTGCGACTGCAGTGTGGTGGGCAGGGGTGCGTGGGGTACTTGACTAAGGTGTTGTGGGCAAGTGGTGGTGAGGAAGCCTGGCAGCCACCGAGGTTTGAGCGAGTGGTGCATTTGGGGAGCCGTTACTGGCAGTGCTGCTGTGGGCAGGTGGTGGTGAGGCCGCCTACAGGCTGGTACATATGTGGCGAGTGGTGGTGAAGATGTGACACCAAGGAGGGGAGTTGTGGGCAAGTCATTAGTGAATCTGTGACCAGAGTCAACTGTAAGCGAGTGTTAGTAGAAGCTTCATTAAAATTCATTTATGCAGTGGTGGTGTGCAGTAATGTGGTGGTGAGAGCTGTGGCTTCTAAAGTCTTTGTAGGCAGAGTGGTGGTTAGAGCTGTGACTGCAGGGGTACAACAGGCGAATGGGTGGTCAGAGATGTGAGCTGGGAGTTGGTGGCAGTGGTGAAATTAGAATCTGTTCAGGACTTCCTGTAACAGGAGAAATGGAAGTGGGCGGGGCTGGCTTCTAGGAGTGTTTCTTAAGCGGAAGTCATGGGAAAAACTGTGACTGAGTGTTGTTGGCGACTGCTGGTAGAAGCTATGAGCTGCAGGTGCAGGAGCAAGTGGTGGTCAGAGGATGTGAGCTGGGAGGTTGTGGGCAGATGGTGGTGAGGATGTGGCTAAAGTGTTGTAAGAGAGTGTGGTGGGCTGTGACTAGGAGGCTACTAGGCAGTGTTACGACATAGCTGTGAGCTGGGAAGTTTGTTGGCGAGTAGTGGTGAGAGTTGTGTGTTGGGTGTGATGGGCGAGGTGGTGGTAGGAAACTATTGAGACTGGATTGTTGTATTAGGCAGAGTGATGGTGGGCATTGGGAGTGTGTAGGCGGAGTGCTGGTGAGGCTCTCTGTTCAGGAGTGTTCTCAGCAGTGGTGGTGAGAGCTGTGAGCTAAGTCTTCAGGCAGGTGGTGGGGCAGGCTACGACTGCTGGGGAGGTGTTCTTAGAGCGAGAGGTGGGTGGGAAGGCTGGCAGGCTACAAAGGATCTTCCTTGGCGAGTGGTGGTGAGGGGCTGGCTTTCTGCAAGAGTCTTCTTAAATGAATGGTGGTGAGAGCTGCGACTGGGGTGTGGGCAGAGAGGGTGGTGTGGTGTGAAAGGCTGGGGTGTTGTAGAAGCTGAGGTGAGTGGGTGAGGCTGGCTAGTGGTGCTGTGGTAAGAGTGAGTGGGGTCAGAGATCTTGAGCTTGGAGGATTTATGGCGAAATTAGAGGTAAAACTACTTTGTTTTCAAAGTGCTGTATAAGCAGAATGGTGAGCAAAGAGCTGTTCAGGAGTGTTGTAGGCAGTGGTGGTAAGAACTAGCTCTAAGTCAATATTTGTAGGCAGTGGTGGTGGAAACGACTACTCTGGGATGGGCGCTAAACAAGTGGTGTTGAAGCCAATACAGGTGTTGAAGAAATGGTGAAGTAGGACTTATGACTACAGAGTGTTAACGACGGAAATGGTAGGTAGCTGTGATTAAAGATGTTCATATGAGCGAATAATTGGTAAAGAAGCTATAACTAAAATATAGGAAGTGATGGTGAGCTGTGACTAAAGTGTTATAGCAGTGGTGACAACTATTCAAAGGTATGCAGGCGAGTGGTGGTGAGAACCCAACGAATGGGTGTTGTGGGCAGGGAGTGGGCTGGCAGCTAGGGAGTGTTGCTGGTGGTGGTGGTGAGGCTGACTTGGAGTTTTGTGCGGCAAGTAGTGGTGAGAGGCGCTGTTTACCAGGAGTGTTGTAGGCAGGTGGTGGTGAGGCACGACTGGAGGTGTGGTAGAGCGAGAGGAGATGGTGAGAGGTGTGACTATGGGGTGTGGCAGTGCTGGGTGAAGCCTATGACTAAGGGTTTCTGTGACAGAGTGGTGGTGAGGCCGTGAGCTGGCAGTGCACTAGGTCAGTGGTGGTAAGGAAGGCTGTGACTGGAGGTTTTTAGGCAGAGGGGTGGTGTGAGGCTGGCATGAGCTGGGAGTGCTGTGGGCAGTGGTGGTGAGGCTGTATTGCCTAGAATTAAACATGGGCAAAGAAGGTGGTAAAACTGTGACTGGGAGTGTTACCTGTGGGCGAGTGCTGGTGAGAGAAACACTACGACTGGGGTGTTGTGAGCGAGAGGTGGTGAGGAAGCTGTGACTACACAGAGATGTGTGTAGGCAGAGGTAAATGGGTGAAAACTGTGATTGGGGAGTGTTGCCAAGCTTGGTGAGTGAAATGTGACCAGTCTTCTCGAAGTGCTGTTGAGAGCTGCTGGCTAAAGAAGTGTTTATCAAGTGGTGAGCAACTTCTGACTAGGAATTAACAATGAGCAGCAGTGGTGGTGAGACCTGTGACTGCAAAGTGTGCTGGGCAGTGGTGGTTAGGCTGTGACTGCTGGGGCCACTGTAAGAGCGAAATTATGAGTGGTCAGAGATGTGACTAGGAGGACATGGTGAAGTGGGTGGGTCTGAGATCATGACTAAAGGTGTAATAGGAGAGTGGTGCGTGAAATGTGACACCTGGGGAGTTTCTTAGGCGAGTGCTGGTGAGGCTGCTATTCAAGAGTCTCCTTGGGCAAATGCATTAGGGTCAGAGATGTGACTGGGAGGTTGTGGGCAGAATGGTGATGAGGAGATGTGGGCAGGGTGGTATACAGAGGTGGTGGTGGAGCTGTGACTAGGAGAACATGGGCAGAGTGGTGGGCATGAAATATGGCTAGAAGTTTATTAAGTGGTGGTGAGAGGTTGTGTATGCAGTCTCTTGGGCAGGTGGTGGTGGGATTGTTGTAGGTGATGGTGGGAAGCTGTGATCATGGTAGTGTTGTAGGCAGGTTGTGGTGAGGCTTTGACTAAGAGTGTTGTAGGCAGTGGTGGTAGGCACTGTGACTAAGGTTCTGCAGTGGTGGTCAGAATGCAGCTAGGAGAGTTGTGGGTGGTGGTGGTTAGGAGGCTGTGATTAGGGTGCTGTTTTGAGGTGGTGGTGAGAGCTGTGACTACAAGTGTTGCTGGGCAGTGGTGGTGAGAACTGTGAGCTAAGGTGTTGTGGGAAGTGTGTGGTTGAGGCTTGACTAGGGTTGTGTGGGAGTGGTGGTCAGGCTGTGGCTGAAGTTTTGTGTGAGTGTGGTGGCTGTAGCTGTGAGTCATTAGGCGATTGGTGGTGAGCCGTGGCTGGGGATGTTAAAGCGAGTTGGTGGTGGGAGGCAGTAGCTTGGGGTGTTGTGAGTCAGTGGTGAGAGCTGGGTGGGATTGTTGTGGGCCAGTGGTGAGGTGAGGCTGAGAAGTGTTGTTTGAGTGAAGTGGTTAGGTGTGAGCTGGGGATTTTGTGGGCGGGTGGTGGTGGGCTTGAGCTGGGTATGTGTGGGCAGTGCTGATGAGGCTTTGACTAAAAAGGTGTTGTGGGCGGTGGTGGTGGGGGCTGTTTAGTGGGTGTAGTGGGCGTGTAGGTGGGTGGGAGCTGCAGCTGGATGTTGTGGGCAGGGTGTGGGGGCTGTTGTTTCTGGGGTGTTTTGGCGGTGGTGGTGAGGATAAGTGGCTGGATGTTGTTCCGTGTGGTAGTGGGAGCATGTGACTTGGAATGCTGTGGGCAGTGGTGGTCAGGATGTGGCTGGGAGGTTGGGCAGGAGTCGTGGATCAGAATCTGAGCTGGGGTGCTGTTGGGTAGGGTGGTGTGGAGCTGTGGGCTAGGGGTGTTGTAGGTAGTGGTGGTTAGGAGCTGTGGGCTGGTGGTTGTAGGTGGGGTGCTGGTGAGAGCTGTGACTGGGAGTGCTGCATGAGTGGTGGTCAGAGATGTGACAGGGGAGGTTGTAGGCAGATGGTTGGTGGAGATGTTTTCGAAGTGTTGAAAGAGTGGTGGTCAGGCTGCTATTGAGTGCTTGGGCAGGTGGTGACAGGGCTTGAGCTGAGAGTTTGGCAGTGGTGGTGAGGGTTGTCTGGGGTGTGTGCATGAGTGGTGGTGGAAACAGTGACTTGGATTGTTGTGGGCGAGTGGGTGGTGAGGCTGTGGCTGGGGTGTTGTGGGCAAGTGCTGGTGTGGTGTGACTGAGGTGTTGTATTAGCAATGGTGGTGGAATGTGATTATGTAGTGTTGTGGCGAGGTGTTGGTGTGTGACTTGGAGTTATGTGCGTAGGTTGTGGTGGGAAACCGTTACTTGGCAGTGTTAGGCAAGTGGTGGAGGAGGCTCATAAGTGGGAGTGTTGTAGGCTGAGGTGGTGAGAGCTTTGGCTTGGGATGCTGTAGGCATTGGTGGTCAGAGCTGTGACTCAGGTGTTGTAGGAGGATGGGTGATGGCTGTGAGTTGGGTGTTGTGGGCGAGTGGTGGTGTGACCTAAGCAATTAAGGAGTGCTGCAGGCAAGTGGTGAGTGAGAGATGTGGCTGGGATAGTTGTGAGAAAAATGGTGGTGAGAGTATATGCTGGCAGTGTTGTGAAAGTGGTGGTGGGCTTTGTGACTAGGAGTGCAGTGGGCTGAGTGGTGAGATGTGACTAGAGTGTAAGACAGGCTGAGTGGTGGTGAAGCTGTGTTCGAGATGTTGTTGTGATGTGGTGAGATCTGTGACTAGTGTTGTATGTGTTGTGCGTGTTGAGAGCTGTGACTGGAGTCTGCTTTGGAGGTGGTGGTCAGAGATGTTGACTGTGAGAGTTGTAGCCAGTGGTGGTGAGGTGTGACTGGAGTGTTGTGAGAGTGGTGGCATTGACTGTGTGGGAGTGCTGTTTTTGGTCAGGCTGTGACTGAGGTGTTGTTGACGAGTGTTGGTCAGAGATGTGACTGAAGTTTGTGGCAGTGGGTGTGAGACCTGTTTCTAGGAGGTGTTTGGGGCAGATGGTGTGGGAGCTTGCTGGTTGCTGTAGGGAAAGTGGTGGTGGGAGGCTGTGCTGGAGGTGCTGTGGATGAGTGGTGGTCAGAGATGTGACTGGGGGTTGTAGGCAGGTGGGTGGTGGGGAGATGTGACTGGGTGTTGTGAGAGTGGTGGTCAGGCTGTATTCTGGAGGGAGCTGTGTGCGAGGTGGTGGGCAGGGCTGTGATTGGGTTTTGTTGGCAGTGGTGGTGGGAGTTATGTGTGGGGTGTGTGTTTGGGCAGTGGGGTTGAGGCAGTGACTTGGATTGTGTGTGGAGTGATGGTGAGGCGCTGGAGGCTGGGGTTGTGATTGGCGAGGTGCTGGTGGGATCTGTGCCTGTGGTGTTGTAAGGGGTGGTGGTGAGCTGTGACTAGGAGTGTTGTGGGCGGGTTGGTGGTGAGAGCTGAGACTAGGGTTGGGGGGTGGGGATGGTGGGGCTGTGACTTGGAGGTTTGGGGGAGGTTGTGGTGAGGCCGTTGCTGGCAGTGTTGGGGCAAGTGGTGGTGAGAGACTATGTTGGGGTGTTGTATTATTGGGGTGGTAGGGCTGTGGGCTTGGATGCTCTGGGCAGGTGGTGGTGAGAGCAGTGACTGGGATTGTTGTGGTGGGTGAGTTGGTGGGAGACTCTGACTAAAGTGTTGGAGGCGGGAGTGGTGGTGAGGCTGTGGCTGGGTTTGTGGGAGAGTTGGTGAAGCCGGTACTTGGCAGTCAGGCAGATGGGTTGTGGTTGATTGGGAGGTGTTGTGGAGTAGCAGTGTGGTGGAGGCTTTGGAATGCTGTTGGCGGGTGGTGGTCAGGCTGTGACTCTGGGGTGGTTGCAGGAGCGGAGGTTGTGGTGAGAGCTGTGGAGGGATGTTGTGGGCAGTGGTGGGTGTGGAAGCAGCAGGTAGTTTGAAGCATGTGGTTAGTCATGGATGTGGCTGCTTGAGGATATTTGTAGGCGGTGGTGAGATGTGGCTGAGTGTTGTAAGAGTGGTGGTCAGTGCTGTGGCTAGGGGTGCGGTGGGCTAGTGGTGGTCTTAGCTGTGTGACTGGGGTGTTGACAGTGTTGTCAGAGAGTGTGGCTGTGTGGAGATTGTGGGCGGTGGTGATGAGGTAGTAGTGGAGTGTTGTAAAGTGAGGTGGTGGTGAGGCTGACTGGGGTGTTTGGGGGGTGTTGGTGAGAGCTGTATTAAAGGTGTTGTGCAGTGGTGGTGAGAGCTGTTTCTGCAGGGTTGTAGGCAGATGGTGGTGAGAGCTGCGACTGCTTGGGGGTGTAGTGTGCAGGGAGGGTGGGGTGAGGAGGTGTGGCTAGGGTGTTGTGGGCAAGTGGTGGTGGGCTCTGGGAGTGTTGGAGGCGAGTGGTGGTGAGGCTTGTGACTTGGGTTTGTGGGCAGGAGTGGTGGGCGACCTGTGACTAGGAGTGCTGCAGACAAGTGGGTGGTCAGAGACTGTTCTGGGATAGTTGTGGGCAGTGGTGGTGAGAGATGTGACAGGAGTTTGCTTGTAAGAGAGTGGTGGTCAGAGCTGTGTGACTAAGGTCGGTAGAGCCTAGTGGTGGTCATAGCTATGACTAGGATGTTAATTGGCGAGAGGTGGTGAGCTGAGACTACTTGGGAGTGTTGCAGGCAGTGCTGGTGAGGCACCACGACTGGGAGTGTTGTGGAGGCCGAGGAGGTGGTGAGAGCTGTGAGCTGGGGAGTGTTGGCCAGAGCCGAGTGGTGGTGAGAGGCTGTGATTGGGAGTGTTGTGGGCGAGTGGTGAGAGCTGTGACTTCGTGATATAGGAAGTGCTGGCCAGAGCCTGACTAAGGAAGTGTTTTATGCAGTGGTGGTGACAGCTGGAGAGCTAGGAGATGTGTGGGCAGTGGTGGGTGAGACCTGTGACTGGGAGTGTTGTAGAGTGGTGGTTAGAGCTGTGACTGGGGAGTGCACCAGCAGGCAGTGGTGAGTCAGAGATGTGACTGGGAGAGTTAGGCAGTGGTGGTCAGAATGTGACTGGGAGTGCTAACAGGAAAGTGGTGGTGAGGGAGCTTGTGACTGCAGGGTTTTGTGAGCGAGGTGCTAGTGAGGCTGTGACTAAAGAGTGCTGTGAACAGAATGGTGGGTCAAGAGATGTATTCCTGGGGAGAGTTGGGCAGATGGTGGTGAGAGAGATGTGGCTAGGAGTGTTTGTAAGAGTGGTGGTCCCAGAGCTGTGACTACAGGAGGCTGTGGGGAGTGGGTGGGCATAGCTGTGACTGAGAGTTTTGTTGGCAGTGGTGGTGAGAGTTGTGTCACAAGACAATGGGCAGAGTGGTGGTAGAAACGTGACTTGGATTGTTGTGTGATGGTGAAGCTGTGACTATAGGAGTGTGTAGGCAGAGTTGTAGTGAGAGCTTTGACTGAGAGTGTTGTAGGCAGTGGTGGTGAGCGCTGGGCTGAGGTTCTGGCAAGCGGTGGTGGTCAGAGATGTGACTGGGAGGAGTTGGCCAGGTGGTGGTGGTGGGAGCCTGGCTGGGGTGCTGTTTTCAGGTGGTGGTGAGGCTGTGACTAGGTGTTGTAGGCAGGAAGTGGTGGTGAGGCTGTGATTAGGATTCTGTGGGAGGTGGTGGTCAGGGCTGGCAGGCCCCAAAGGGTTTGTTGGCGAGTAGTGGTGAGAGCTGTGAGCTGTGGTGCTAGAGAGGATTGGTGGTGAGAGCCGTGACTCTGAATGTTGGGCAGTGGTGGTGAGGCAGTTGCACTGGGAGCTGGCAGGCAGGAGTGGTGAGTGAGAAAGCTGTGATTGGGATTGTTGTTGTGAGCCAGTGGTGGTGGGAGCTGAGACTGTGTGTGAGTTTCTTAGGCGAGTGGTGGTGAGGAGCTGTGGGGTGCTGGCAGGCAGGTGGTGGTGAGGCTGGCAGGCTGGGGTGTTGTGGGCAGTGCTGGTGGGGCTGGTCTCTGCAAAGTGTTGTGGGGCGGTGGTGGTGGGGGCTGTGGTGGGAGAGTGGTGGGGCGGAGTGGTGGTGAGGCTGCGACTGGGGTGTTGTAGGCGGAGAGGGTGGAAGCTGTGACTAGAGGAGTGTTGCTGGGCGGTGGTGTGGTGAGGGCCGTGACTGGGGTGTTGTGCACGTGTGGTAGTGAGAACTGTGACTTGGGCTGTAGGCGAGTGGTGGTCAGGATGGGCTGGGAGGTTGTGGGCAGTGGTGGTCAGAGATATGACTCAGATTCTTGAGCCTTGAGAGTGGTGGTGAGAGCTGTGGGCTAGGAATTTGTGCTGTGTGATGGTGGTAAGAGCTGTGGGCTAACAAGTGTGTGGGCAGAGTGCTGAGGTGAGGAGCTGTGACTAAGGAGTCTTTGTGTAGGCTGAGGTGGTGGTGAGAGCTGTGAGCTTGGAGTTTGTGGTGATGGTGAGAGCCGTGACTGGGAGTGTTGTACACGTGTGGTAGTGAGAACTGTGACTGGAATGCTATGGCATGGTGTGGTGGTCAGAAATGTGACTGGGAGGAGTTGCTTGGGCAGGTGGTGGTCAGAGATGTCTTGACAGGGGAGAGTTGTGGGCAGAATGGTGGGCGAGAGGAGTGTGACTAGGGGTGTTGAAAGAAGAGTGGTGGTCAGAGCTGTGAGTAGGTGCTGTGTGGAGGCAGGTGTGAGCCAGGCTACAGCAGAGCTGGTTTGGCAGTAGTGTGAGGTTGTCACTGGGGTGTGTGGGCAGAGTGTGGTGAAACCCAGTGGCTTGGATTGTTGTGGGCAGAGTGTTGGTGAGGAGCTGTGACTGCAGGGGTGTTGTGGCGGGAGTGCTGGTGGGAGCTGTGACTGAGTGTTGTAAGCCAGTGGTGGTGGGGAGATGTGGTTAGGAGTGTGTGAGGCAGACGGTGGTGGGAAGGCTGGGGAGTGTTATGGAAGGCGAGGAGGTGGTGAGACTGTGACTAGGAGTCTTGTGGGCGGAGTGGGTGGTGAGAGCACCATGAGCAGGTTATGTGGGCAGGTTGTGGTGAGGCCAGATTGCTATGTGGCAGTGTTGTGTGGGCAGAGTGGTGGTGAGGCCATGTGGTGGGAGTGTTGTAGGCTTGGTGGTGAGAGCTGTGACTTGGGGAGTGCTGTAGGCAGGTGGTGGTCAGAGCTGTGACTCCAGTGTTAGCAGAGCAGAAAGTGGTGGGAAACTGTGGGTTAGGTGTTGTTGTGGGCAGAGTGGTGGTGGCCTGTGAGCTAAGTGCTGTGAGCAAGTGGTGGTCAGAGATGTGACTGGGACAGTTGTAGGCAGAGTGGTGGTGGGGAGATGTGACACCAGGAGTGTTGTAAAGAGGTGGTGGTCAGGGCTGTGACTGGGGAGTGCAGTAGAGTAGTGAACAGATCAGGAGCTGTGGAGCTGAGATGTTGATGGCAGAGTATTGAGTGAGATCTGTGACTGGGAGTGTTGTAGGTGAGTGGTGGTGAGAGCTGTGGAGTGCTGTAGAGTGGTGGTCAGGTCATGAGCTGAGATTGTAGCCGAGTGGTGGTGAGAGATGTGACTAAGGTACTGTAGGCAGTGCTCAGAGATGTGACTGGGAGAGTTGTGTGAATGGTGGTGAGAGATGTGAGCTGGGGTGTTGTAGAGGAGTGGTGGTCAGAGGCTGTGACTTGCAGTGCAGTAGAGGCAGGTGGTCAGAGCTGTGAGCCGAGGTGTTGAAAGAGTATTGGTCAGAGATGTGGCTGTGAGGTTGTGAAAGTGGTGGGTGAGACCTGTTTCTGGGAGGTGTTGTGGGCAGATGGTGGTGGGCTGCGATTCTGGGGTGTGGTGGGCAGGAGGGTGGTGGCAGGTGTGGCTGGGTGTGTTGTGGCTGTGGTGGTGAGGCTGTGACTAGGGTTTTGGCAGGCAGAGTGGTGGTGGGGGTGACTGGCAGTGCTGTGGGCAGTGGTGGTGAGAGCCGTGTTTGGGGAGTGCTGTGGGCAGGTGGTTGATAGAGATGTGATTTCTGGGAGGAGTTGTGGGCGAGTGGTGGTGAGGCTGTGAGCTGGGGTGTTGTGGGCAGTGGGTGAGGTGGGATCTGTATTCTGCAGAGTGTTGGGCAGGTGATGGGTGAGGGGCAACGACTGGGTTGTTGTGTGGGCAGTGGTGGTGGGGCTCTGACTAGGAGTGTTGAAGGCAGTTGGTGAGACTTGGAGCTGGGGTGTTGCAGGCAGTGGTGGTGAGGGAGGTGTGATTAGAGTGTTGTGGGCAGTGTGTGGTGGTGAGGCTGTTGGCTGGGGTGTTATGGGGAGTGCTGTTGAGCTGTGATAAGGTGTTTGTAAGCAAGTGGTGGTGAGAGCTGTGCTAGGTGTGTTGGGAGGCGATTGGTGGTGAGAACAGCGGCTGGGGTGTTGTGGGCGAGAGGTGGTGACTTGTAAATAGGGTGTTGTAGGCAGTGGTGGTGGGAACTGTGAGCTTGTTTTTTGGCAGTGGTGGTGGAGCTGTTTCTACAGGTGTTGTGGGCAGTGGTGGTGAGAGCTGGCTCTAGGGTTTTGTGCAGGCAGTGGTGGTGAGAGCCGTGAGCTGGCAGCTTATGGCAAACCAGTGCTGTGAGGCAGTGGTGTGAAAACCGTGACTGGAGTGTTAACCTGCATGTGTGTGAAACTGTGACAGAATACTGTGGGTGTGTGTGGTGAAGCCTTGAGGTTATAGGGGACTGGTGGTGGGAGGCTGAATGGGGTTTTTAGGCGAGTGGTGGTGAGGCTGTGGTGCTGGAGTGCTGTAGGCGGTGGTGGTGAGGCTGTGACTGGGGTGTTGTGGGCGAGGGGTGGGGAGCTGTGACTGGGGTGTTGTGGGGCGGGTGCTGGTGAGCTGTGGTAGGTGCTTGGGCAGGTGGTGGTGGGAGATGTGACTGGGAGGGTTTGTGGGATGGTGGTGAGATATGTGGTTGGGGTGTTGCAGGGTGGTGGTGAGAGCTGTGACTTGGAATGCTGTAGGCGAGTGGTGGTAAGAGCTGTGACTCGGAGTATTGTAGGCTAGTGGCGGTGAGAGCTGTGAGTTGGAGTTTTGTAGGCGAGTGGTGGTGTGACCTGTGACTAGGAGTGCTGCAGGCAAGTGGTGGTCAGAGATGTGACTGGGATAGTTGTAGGCGAGTGGTGGTGAGAGATGTGACTGGGAGTGTTGTAAGAGAGTGGTGGTCAGAGCTGTGACTAGGAGTGCGGTAGGCTAGTGGTGGTCAGAGCTGTGACTGAGGATGTTGTTGGCGAGTATTGGTGAGATCTGTGACTAGGAGTGTTGTAGGTGAGTGGTGGTGAGAGCTGTGACTGGGAGTGCTGTAGGAGAGTGGTGGTCAGAGATGTGACTGTGAGAGTTGTAGCCGAGTGGTGGTGAGAGATATGAATAAGAGTGCTGTAGGCAAGTGGTGGTCAGAGATGTGACTGGGAGAGTTGTAGCCGAATGGTGGTGAGAGATGTGACTGGGAGTGTTGTAAGAGAGTGGTGGTCAGAGCTGTGACTAGGAGTGCGGTAGGCTAGTGGTGGTCAGAGCTGTGACTGAGGGTGTTGTTGAAGAGTATTGGTCAGAGATGTGACTGTGAGAGTTGTAGGCGAGTGGTGGTGAGACCTGTTTCTAGGAGTGTTGTAGGCGAATGGTGGTGAGAGCTGCGACTGGGAGTGTGGTAGGCGAGAGGTGGTGAGAGGTGTGACTGGGAGTGTTGTAGGCGAGTGGTGGTGAGAGCTGTGACTAGGAGTTTTGTAGGCAAGTGGTGGTGAGAGCCGTGACTGGCAGTGCTGTAGGCGAGTGGTGCTGAGAGCCGTGACTGGGAGTGCTGTAGGCGAGTGGTTGTCAGAGATGTGACTAGGAGAGTTGTAGGCGAGTGGTGGTGAGAGCTGTGACTAGGAGTGTTGTAGGCGAGTGGTGGTGAGAACTGTGACTAAGAGTGTTGTAGGCGAGTGGTGGTGAGGGCAACAACTGGGATTGTTGTAGGTGAGTGGTGGTGAGAGCTCTGACTAGGAGTGTTGAAGGCGAGTGGTGGTGAGACTTGTGACTGGGAGTGTTTCAGGCGAGTGGTGGTGAGAGCTGTGATTGGGAGTGTTGTAGGCGAGTGGTGGTGAGAGCTGTGACTGGAAGTGTTGTAGGTGAGTGCTGGTGAGAGCTGTGACTAAGAGTGTTGGAAGCGAGTGGTGGTGAGTGCTGTGACTAGGAGTGTTGTAGGCGAGTGGTGGTGAGAACAACGACTGGGAGTGTTGTAGGCGAGAGGTGGTAAGAGCTGTAACTAGGAGTGTTGTAGGCGAGTGGTGGTGAGAGCTGTGACTTGGAGTTTTGTAGGCGTGTGATGGAGAGAGCTGTTTCTAGGAGTGTTGTAGGCGAGTGGTGGTGAGAGCTGTGACTAGGAGTTTTGTAGGCGAGTGGTGGTGAGAGCCGAGACTGGCAGTGCTGTAGGCGAGTGGTGGTGAGAGCCGTGACTGGGAGCGTTGTACACGTGTGGTAGCGAGAGCTGTGACTTGGAATGCTGGAGTTGTGTGGTGGTGAGAGCTGTCACTGGGAGTTATGTAGGGGACTGGTGGTGAGAGCTGTGAATGGGGGTTTTAGGCAGGTGGTGGTGAGGCTGTGACTGGGGTCTTCTGAGCAGGTGGGGTGAGCTGTGGCTCAGGGTGTTGTGGGCAGAGGTGGTGGGAGCTGTGAGCTGGGAGTGTGTAGGCAGTGCTGGTGAGAGCTGTGACTAAGGTGCTGTGGGCAAGTGGTGGTCAGAGATGTGACTGGGAGAGTTGTAGCCAGATGGTGGTGAAGATGTGACTAGGAGTGTTGCAAGAGTGGTGATCAGAGCTGTGACTAGGAGTGCTGTGTGGTAGTGGTGGTGAGAGCTCTGACTGAGTGTGAGGCAGTGGTGGTGAGACTTGTGACTGGGGGTGTTGTGAAGCAAGTGGTGGTGAAAGCTGTGATTGGAGGTGTTTTTAGGCAGAGTGGTGGTGAGAGCTGTGACTGGGGGTGTTGTAGGCGAGTGCGGTGAAGCTGTTCCTAAAGTGTTGTAAGCAGAGTGGTGGTGAGGCTGTGACTAAGTGTTGTAGGCAATGGTGGTGACAGCTGTGACTGGAGTTTTGTAGGCGGGTGGTGGGTGAGCCGTTACTGGCAGTGTTGGCGAGTGGTGGTGAGAGCCGTAATGGGAGGTGTGGAAGCGAGGTGGTGAGAACTGTGACTTGGAATGCTGAGGCGAGTGGTGGTCAGGATTTTTGACTGGGAGTGTTGTAGGCGAGTGGTGATGAGCTGTGACTAGGAGTGTTGTAGGCAGTGGTGGTGAGAGCTGTGACTAGGAGTGCTGTAGAAGTGGTGGTCAGAGATGTGACTGCTAGAGTTGTGGGCGAGTGGTGGTGAGATGTGACTGGGAGTGTTGTAGAGATTGTGGTCATAGCTGTGACTAGGAGTGCAGTATGCTAGTGTTGGTCAGAGCTGTGACTGAGATTGTTGTTGGCAGTGTTGGTGAGAGCTGTGACTGGGAGTGTTGTAGGCAGTGGTGGTCAGAGCTTTGACTGGGAGTGTTGTGAGGCAGTGGTGATGAGGCTGTGAGCTGGGAGTGTTGTGGGCGAGTGGTGAGCTGTGACTAGGAGTGCTGTAGGCAAGTGGTGGTCAGGGATGTGACTGGGGGAGTTGTGGCGAGTGGTGGTCAGAGATGTGGCTGGGAGTGTTGTAGGAGTTGTGGTCATGCTTGTGACTAGGAGTGCAGTTTGCTAGTGTTAGTCAGAGCTGTGACTGAAGTGTTGTTGGCGAAGTGTTGGTGAGAGCTGTGACTGTGAGTGTAGTAGGCAGAGTGGCACTGAGAGCAGTGACTGGGATTGTTGTAAGCAGTGGTGGTGAGAGCTGTGACTGGAGTGTTGTGGGCGAGTTTTGGTGAGGCTTTGACTGGGAAGTGTTGTAGGCGGAGTGGTGGTGAGCGCTGTGGCTGGAGTTCTGTAAGCAGTGGTGGTCAGAGATGTGACTGGGGAGGTTGTAGGCGAGTGGTGGTGAGAGCTGCGACTGGGAGTGCTGTGAGCGAGTGGTGGTGGTGAGCTTGACTGGGATTGCTGTAGGTGAAGTGGTGTTCAGGCTGACTAGAGTGTTGTGGGCAGTGGTGGTGAGAGCTGTGAGTGGGAGTGTTGTGGGAGAGTGGTGGTGAGAGCTGCAGTGGGGTGTTGTGGCGAGGTGGTGGGAGCTGTGGGCTGGGTGTGTGGGCGGGTGGTGGTAGGAGCTGTGGCTGGGGTGTTGGAGGCGATTGGTAGTGAAGCCGTGAGCTGGGAGGTGTTAGCGAGTGGTGGTGAGAGCCGTGACTGGGAGTGTTGTGGGCGAGTGGTAGTGGGGCTGTGACTGGGGATTTTGGCAGGAATGGTGGTGAGGCTGGAACTGAGAGTTTGTTGGCGAGTAGTGGTGAGAGTTGTGACTGGGAGTGTTGTGAGCGAGTGCTGGTGAAAACTGTGACTAAAAAGTGTTGTGAGCGAGAGTGGTGGTGAGAGCTAAGTAGGAGTGTTGTAGGCAGAGTGGGGTGAGAGCTGCGACTGGGAGTGTTGTAAGCAGAGGTGAGGTGAGACCTGTGACTGGGAGTGTTGTAGGCAGGTGGTGGTGAGAGCTGTGACTGGGGTGTTGTGAGCGAGTGCTGGTGAGGCTGTGACTAAAAGTGTTGTAGGCGAGTGGTGGTAAGAGCTGTGAGTAGGAGTGTTGTACACGTGTGGTAGTGAGAACTGTGACTTGGAATGCTGTAGGTGAGTGGTGGTCAGAGATGTGACTGGGAGAGTTGTAGGCGAGTGGTGGTCAGAGATGTGACTGGGATTGCTGTAGGCGAGTGGTGGTGAGAGCTGTGACTAGGAGTGTTGTAAGCCAGTGGTGGTGAGAGATGTGACTAGGAGTGTTGTAGGCGGGTGGTGGTGAGAGCTGTGACTAAGAGTGCTGTAGGCAAGTGGTGGTCAGAGATGTGACAGGGAGAGTTGTAGGCGAATGGTGGTGAGAGATGTGACTAAGAGTGTTGAAAGAGAGTGGTGGTCAGAGCTGTGACTGGGAGTGTAGGCGAGTGCTGGTGAGAGCTGTGACTAAGAGTGTTGTAAGCCAGTGGTGGTGAGAGATGTGACTAGGAGTGTTGTAGGCGGGTGGTGGTGAGAGCTACGACTGGGAGTGTTGTAGGCGAGAGGTGGTGAGAGCTGTGACTAGGAGTGTTGTAGGCGACTGGTGGTGAGAGCTGTGACTTGGAGTTTTGTAGGCGAGTTGTGGTGAGAGCCGTTACTGGCAGTGTTGTAGGCAAGTGGTTGTGAGAGCCGTAATTGGGAGTGTTGTAGGCTTGAGGTGGTGAGAGCTGTGACTTGGAATGCTGTAGGCGAGTGGTGGTGAGAGCTGTGACTCGGAGTGATGTAGGCGAGTGGTGGTGAGAGCTGTGAGCTGGAGTGTTGTAGGCGAGTGGTGGTGTGAGCTGTGACTAGGAGTGCTGCAGGCAAGTGGTAGTCAGAGATGTGAATGGGATAGTTGTAGGCGAGTGGTGGTGAGAGATGTGACTAAGAGTGCTGTAGGCAAGTGGTGGTCAGAGATGTGACTGGGAGAGTTGTAGCCGAATGTTGGTGAGAGATGTGACTGGGAGTGTTGTAAGAGAGTGGTGGTCAGAGCTGTGACTAGGAGTGCGGTAGGCTAGTGGTGGTCAGAGCTGTGACTGAGGGTGTTGTTGACGAGTATTGGTCAGAGATGTGACTGTGAGAGTTGTAGGCGAGTGGTGGTGAGAGCTGTTTATAGGAGTGTTGTAGGCGAATGGTGGTGAGAGCTGCGACTGGAAGTGTGGTAGGTGAGAGGTGGTGAGAGGTTTGACTGGGAGTGTTGTAGGCGAGTGGTGGTGAGAGCTGTGACTAGGAGATTTGTAGGCAAGTGGTGGTGAGAGCCGTGACTGGCAGTGCTGTAGGCGAGTGGTGGTGAGAGCCGTGACTGGGAGTGCTGTAGGCGAGTGGTGGTCAGAGCTGTGAGCTGGGGAGAAGTTGTAGGCAGTGGTGGAGAGCTCAGCTAGGAGTGTTGAAGGTGGTGGTGAGACACTGTGACTGGGAGTGTGTGGGTGGTGGTGAGAGGTGTGATTGGGGAGTGTTGTAGGCGATTGAGGTGGGTGAGCTGTGACTGGGGGGTTATAGGAGAGTGCTGGTGAGGCTACTGTGCCTAGGTGTTGTAGGTGAGAGGTGGTAAGAGCTGTGACTAGGAGTGTTGTAGGCGAGTGGTGGTGAGAGCTGTGACTTGGAGTTTTGTCGGCGAGTGTTGGTGAGAGCCGTTACTGGCAGTGTTGTAGGCGAGTGGTGGTGAGAGCCGTAATTGGGAGTGTTGTAGGCTTGAGGTGTTGAGAGCTGTGACTTGGAATGCTGTAGGCGATTGGTGGTGAGAGCTGTGACTGGGAGTGTTGAAGGCGAGTGGTGATGAGAGCTGTGACTGGGAGTGTTGTAGGCGAGTGGTGGTGAGAGCTGTGACTAGGAGTGCTGTAGGCAAGTGGTGGTCAGAGATGTAACTGGGAGAGTTGTAGGCGAGTGGTGGTCAGAGATGTGACTGGGAGTGTTGTAAGAGAGTTGTGGTCATTGCTGTGACTAGGAGTGCGGTATGCTAGTGTTGGTCAGAGCTGTGACTGAGAGTGTTGTTGGCGAGTGTTGGTGAGAGTTGTGACTGTGAGTGTAGTAGGCGAGTGGCAGTGAGAGCAGTGACTGGGATTGTTGTAGGTGAGTGGTGGTGAGAGCTGTGACTGGGAGTGTTGTAGGCGAGTTGTGGTGAAGGTGTGAAGTTAGAGTGTTGTGGGCGATTGGTGGTGAGAGCTGTGACTGGGGTTGTTATAGGAGTGCTGGTGAGAGGCTGTGACCAGGCGTTGTAGGCTAGTGGTGGTGACAGCCGTTACTGCAGTGTTGTAGGCGAGTGGTGGTGAGAGCCGAAATTGGGAGTGTAGTAGGCTTGAGGTGGTGAGAACTGTGACTTGGAATGCTGTAGGCGAGTGGTGGTCAGAGCTTTGACTGGGAGTGTTGTAGAGAGTTGTGGTCTGCTGTGACTAGGAGTGCAGTGTGCTAGTGTTGGTCAGAGCTGTGACTGAGTGTTGTTGGCAGTGTTGGTGAGAGCTGTGACTGTGAGTGTAGTAGGCGAGTGGCAGTGAGCAGTGACTGGGATTGTTGTAGGCGAGTGGTGGTGAGCTGTGACTGGGAGTGTTGTAGGCGAGTTGTGGTGAGAGGTGTGATTGGGAGGTGTTGTAGGCGATTGGTGGTGAGGCTGTGGCTGGGGTTGTTATAGGAGAGTGCTGGTGAGCTGTGACTAGGAGTGTTGTAGGCGAGTGGTGGTGAGAGCCGTTGCTGGCAGTGTTGTTGGCAGGCGAGTGGTGGTGAGAGCCGAAATTGGGAGGTGTGGTGGGCTTGGGTGGTGAGAACTGTGACTTGGAATGCTGTGGGCGAGTGGTGGTCAGAGCTTTGACTGAGGGTGTTGTAGGCGAGTGGTGATGAGAGCGACTGGGATTGTTGTAGGCAGTGGTGGAGAGCTCTGACTAGGAGTGTTGAAGGCGAGTGGTGGGTGAGACTTGTGACTGGAGTGTTGTAGGCGAGTGGTGGTGAGAGTGTGATTGGGAGTGTTGTAGGCGATTGGTGGTGAGAGCTGTGACTGGGGTTGTTATAGGAGGGTGCTGGTGAGCTGTGACTGGGAGTGTTGTAGGCAGGTGGTGGGTGAGAGCCGTTACTGGCAGTGTTGTGGGCAGTGGTGGTGAGAGCCGAGTGGGGTGTGTGACGAGGTGGTGAGAACTGTGACTTGGAATGCTGTAGGCAGTGGTGGTCAGAGCTTTGACTGGGAGTGTTGTAGGCAGTGGTGATGAGAGCTGTAGCTAGGAGTGTTGTAGGCAGTGGTGGTGAGAGCTGTGCTAGGAGTGCTGGGCAGTGGTGGTCAGAGATGTAACAGGAGGATTGTAGGCGAGTGGTTGTCAGAGATGTGACTGGGAGTGTTGTAAGAGTTGTGGTCATTGCTGTGACTAGGAGTGCAGTGTCTAGTGTTGGTCAGAGCTGTGACTGAGTGTTGTGGCGAGTGTTGGTGAAGTTGTGACTGTGAGTGTAGTAGGCGAGTGGCAGTGAGAGCAGTGACTGGGATTGTTGTAGGTGAGTGGTGGTGAGAGCTGTGACTGGGAGTGTTGTAGGCGAGTTGTGGTGAAGCTTTGACTGTAGGTGTTGTAGGCAAGTGGTGGTGAGCGCTGTGACTGGGAGTTCTGTAAGCAAGTGGTGGTGGGAAGTTGTAGGCGAGTGGTGGTGAGGCTGTGAATAGAAGTGCTGTTTTCGAGTGGTGGTGGGAGCTGTGACTAGGAGTGTTGTGGCGTGGTGGTGAGAACTGTGACTAAGAGTGTTGTAGGCGAGTGGTGGTGAGAGCTGTGACTAGGTTGCTGTAGGTGAGTGGTGGTCAGAGCTGTGACTGAGAGTTTTGTGGCGAGTAGTGGTGAGAGCTGTGACTGTGAGTGTTGAAGGCGATTGGTGGTGAGAGCCGTGACTGGGAGTGTTGAAAGCGAGTGGTGGTGAGCGGTGACTGGGAGTGTTGGTAGGCAAGTGGTAGTGAGCTGTGACTGGGAATGTTGTAGGCCAGTGGTGGTGAGGTCTGAGACTGTGGAGGTGTTGTAGGCAGTGGTGGTGAGAGCTGTGACTGGGAGTGTTGTAGGCAGTGGTGGTGAGGCTGTGACTGGGGTGTTGTGGGCGGAGTGCTGGTGAGGAGCTGTGGCTAAAGTGTTGTGGGCAAGTGGTGGGTGAGCTGTGAGTGGGAGTGTTGTGGGCGAGTGGTGGTGAGAGCTGCGACTGGGAGTGTTGTGGGCGAGGTGGTGAGAGCTGTGACTGGGAGTGTTGTGGGCAGTGGTGGTGAGAGCCGTGACTGGGAGTGTTGTACCGTGTGGTAGTGAGAACTGTGGCTGGAATGCTATAGGCAGTGGTGGTCAGAGATGTGACTGGGAGGTTGTAGGCGAGTGGTGGTCAGAGATGTGACTGGGAGTGCTGCAGGCAGTGGTGGTGAGGCTG
>NW_024757142.1:0-9011 GCF_018991925.1 Homarus americanus
TGATCTCGGTGTTGGGGTGTGTGGATAGCAACGACTCATGGCAAGAAGTGAGATAGTCAAAGAGTTCGAAATAGTTGGTAGAGTTGGGAGAACAGTATAGGAAACAAAGAAAAATAGTCACAGTAGGTAGATATATTTTGAGCCAGATGACATCATAAAGGGGAGATTCAAGATCCGTGAGTCGGGCTATAGGTGTACGTGTATTGCAGTAGGCGCATGCACCTCCCTTAGAACGGAAGTAGGTATAAAGGTTGTAGTTAGAGACTTGAAAAGGTTTAGGTGAAGCTGATTTGGTCAGTTGAAGTTCGGAGAGTAGTAAGAGATCGGGGGAAGAGGTTAATAGATGGTGCTCCACAGAAGAAAAATTGGATCTCAGTCCGCGAATGTTGGAAAAATGAAGTGTGAAAAAAGCCGATCCTCCAGCAACCGTAGTGGCGTCAGTTGAGGCCCCAGTAGCTTGATGATGATCAGGTCGGCCCTGGGGTCCACAACCTTCCCGACCAGTGGGACCCATCCGTGAAGGCCCCGCTTCAGTATTAATATCAACTGACATAGGAGAATAAAATAGAATGAATAAAACAGATCAAGAATGAGTAAGGTTTTAGTTGTGGTGTTGTCAATAGTAAGAGAGACAGTTGAGACCCTGCAATTGTGTGTAAATGAGGCAGAAAGTCACATCAGCAACTTGGGACTTGGTCACAATTTTCGTGATGCCATATGGCAGCAGGGTCTACCATTAGACAACACATTATGCTTCCAATATCTTCCCAGGTGGTAGTACCTCCCTGTTTGGTAGCTGCCTACTACCTACTACCTACTTAAAACATAACTGTATTAAGTGGATTTCCTAATTAATTCCAAATATTCTTAACTGAACTATGTAATTTAACTGTACAATAATAATAAAAATAAACTGGTCTAATTATAAATACCCATAAAATAATTAACTCAAGTATTATAAGTGGATTAAAGACAGTCCAAACAAATTCCTTCTATTAATTACACTAACCTTTGATGACTTAAAAAAAAAATTATATATTTTCTTGCTATAATGAACAGGTCTTTCAAGGGTTGTCTAAGAAAGGCAGTCCGATACACGCTAATTAAGAGCTGGTTACCATAAATTAATTAAATGTCAATATCAATTAACTCTTCTTCAACATCTTAAGTTCTGGTATCGATGAGAATTAATATATATTCGTTTAGTAATATACAGTAAATTATATATTTTTTTTATATACGACTATTTTACGAGTCTTTAGCGATACATAATTAATCGCTGTATGATATATGAAAAATTTCCATGACTGTACCGCCGTTGTGAGCCGTTTTAGGGTGATTATAACAGTAGCCTTATAGATAGTTTACAGGACGATGATGACAGTAGCCTTAGAGATAGTTTACAGGACGATGATAACAGTAGCCTTAGAGATAGTTTACAGGACGATGATAACAGTAGCCTTAGAGATAGTTTACAGGACGATGATAACAGTAGCCTTAGAGATAGTTTACAGGCCGATGATAACAGTAGTCTTAGAGATAGTTTACAGGACGATGATAACAGTAGCCTTAGAGATAGTTTACAATAGAAGGAGGAGGTTAATAATAAGACTGAGAAATGTAGGAGGAGGAGGAGGTGAGAGAGAAGGAGAATAACGAAAGAGGAAACACAGGACCGAAAAATAACGAAGAAAAATGATGAGAGGAAGACAAAGTAGAGAGAGAGAGAGAGAGAGAGAGAGATAGATAGAGAGAGAGAGAGAGAGAGAGAGAGAGAGAGAGAGAGAGAGAGAGAGAGAGAGAGAGAGAGAGAGAGAGAGAGAGAGAGAGAGAGAGAGAGAGAAGAATAACAACAAATAACTAAAGAAAAAATACGATAACGACAAAAATACAAAGAAAACCCAAGTGGCAGAGACTAAACACAAACACGGGAATAAACAAACCACAATAAGATAAACAAGGCATATAAACAAAAGATTAATAACTGATAACGAAAAAACTAGCAGGTGATAACGAGATAAGTGTCAATACAGAAGATAACTATAGATAACACAATATTTTCATTAACATTATGAATTATAGGATTTATTAATAAGGGATATAATTACACTATAACTTCCTATATATCAATTTATTAGTATTGTATACATGTTAACCTGAACTATATCACGGTAGAGTTTGTTTATGACAGTATGTGTTGGTGTTGAGTAGATCACCTGTAATTAGCGTCATTTAACAGGTGACACTGCAGCGAGTATACAGGTGAGACAGGCGGGGTAGTTCCAAGGAGTGAGAACCAGTGACAGGTGTAAGGGGAGTGACAGGTGTAGGGGGAGAGACAGGTGTAGCGGGAGTGACAGGTGTAGGGAGAGTGACAGGTGTAGGGGGAGTGACAGGTGTAAGGGGAGTGACAGGTGTAGGGGGAGTGACAGGTATAGGGGGAGTGACAGGTATAGGGGGAGTGACAGGTATAGGAGGTGTGAGAGGTGTAGGGGGTGTGACAGGTGTAGGGGGTGTGACAGGTGTAGGGGGAGTGACAGGTATAGGGGGTGTGACAGGTGTAGGGGGAGTGACAGGTGTAGGGGGTGTATTTCTAAGCAGTGTAGTTGAAACAGGTATAACACACATTGGTGGAGTACACATCAACACCTCCGCTAAACACCCTCCACATATACTCAACACACCCAGGGCCACGTAACACAGTGTTGGTAGGCTTAGGCGGCCATGTCGTGACACCGGCCGTCAGAATCTCCCAGCAAAAGGTAAACAAGATGGCGGCCCCCCCATCCTACATGTCAACAACTCATCCTGAAATATCCCACCTGGACCCTCTACTAGTGGGGGTCGAACCCTGAATTCAGATTAGACTGCCAATACGGCCCGGGAGATCAGCGAGGTCAACCTAATGGAACTTTACACACACTACACTAATCACAAACTCATTCAATCTTAAGTTATTTTAAACCAATAGAGCTGGTTTCAGTAACTCTCGTAAGACAAATTTCCAACTGGAAGCTTGAGGCAGCATTACAGTGCCTCACCTCAGCGATCGTAAGACAACAGGTGGCACTCTCACAGTAAGATGGCACCGTCGTTCTTACCATAAACAGACGATCGAGAGGAAATTTTTTCGGAGTACAAATCTTTGAGAACATTGGCAGTAAGTGGATGGCTGGCCGTTCAGGTGTAGCGGGCGGAGGGTGATTAGTGGCTACCGTGGGGACAGGTGAAGGTGAGTTACGATGCACCGTGTCTTAAGTAATAACTCGACCGGTTGAATTATATATCCACCAACTGATGAACAAAAAAAAAATTCCACCATAAAACACCAAAATCCTCAAACAATCGTCCATCAATTTTTTTCCCTCGTAACTTAGGAGGAAAAATAAATAAATAAAACACACATCCAAGTCATTAAAAAAAAGTCTCGGTGTAGTTTCGACGCCATTTTGACCGCCATCCTTCTGTAGTATGCTGTAGTGGACCAAATAGACGCATCCTAAATTCTTCACTTAAAAGGGGAGGATATTTCCACGGGAGGGCCTTTGAGAATCAGAGTCTAGGGAATTAAAACGTGAAAGAACTGAAGCTGGTAGGATTTTCCCCAATTTATTACGCTGAAAAGGATTGTGGTGGGGGAAAAGAGAGGGGAGAGGAGAGGGGGAAGGGAGCGATTGTGTCCTGTAAGGGAGAAAGGGAGGGGAGGATTGTGTCATGGGAACGGGAGGGGGATTATCATGGGAGGGAAAGAGGGAGAGATGTGTTCTGGAAGGGGGAGGGTTGTGTCGCAGAAGGAGGGGAGGGGGAGTGTCAAAAGGAGAGTGGGCATTAGAGGGCAAGATGTCTGAGAGGAAAGTAGTAGGTGAGGAGGCGTGGTGTTGTAGTAGACAGGAGGAGGCGTGGTGTTGCAGTAGGCAGGAGGAGGCGTGGCGTGGTAGTAGGCAGGAGGAGGCGTGGCGTGGTAGTAGGCAGGAGGAGGCGTGGTGTTGTGGGTGAGGAGGAGTGGTGTTGTGTGAGAGGCGGTGTTGTAGGCAGGAGGATATGGTGTTGAAGTTGGCAGAGGATAAGGGTATTAGGTAGGCAGGAGGAGGCGTGGCGTGGTAGTAGGCAGGAGGAGGCGTGTTGTTGCAGCAAGAGGAGGCAAGTGTGGTGTTGTAGCAGACAGAGTAGAGGCGTGGTGTTGTAGCAGGCAGAGGAGGCGTGGTGTTGTAGTAAGCAGGAGGAGGCGTGGCGTGGTAGTAGGCAGGGAAGAGGCGGCGTGCAGGAGAAGGCGTGGCGTGGTAGTAGCGCAAAGGAGGCGGTACAGTAGTAGGCAGGATAAGGGTGCATGGTAGTGGTGCAGGAGGAGTGTGGTGTTGTAGTAGGCAGGAGGAGGCGTGTTGTAGTAGTAGACAGGAGGAGGCGTGGCGTGGTAGTAGGCAGAAGGGGGCGTGGTGTTGTAGTAGTAGACAGAGGAGGAGGCGTGGCGTGGTAGTAGGCAGAAGGGGGCGTGGTGTCGGGAGCGGGCAGGAGGGGGCGTGGTGGGCAGGGGGAGGGTGGCGTGGGACAGCGATGGCGGCGCGCCTTGCCTCGCCCTCATGATCAATATGACCCCAGCTCCCCTCCCCTCATTACCGCTACCCCCGGGCTCTCCCTGACTGCCCCTACCCTGGCCAGCCTCCCTACCTGATCCTACACTGGCCAGCCTCCCTACCTGATCCTACCCTGGCCAGCCTCCCTACCTGGTCCTACCCTGGCCAGCCTCCCTATCTGTCCCTACCCAGGCCAGCCTCTGTGCCTGACCCTACCCTGGAAAGTCTCTGTGCCTGACCCTGGCCAGCCTCTGCACCTAACCCCACCTGACCCTGGTCAAACTCTGTACCTGACATGACCCAACCTAACCTAAACACAATTTAAACTAAACTGAACAAGACTAAACCACGCTTCTATCTATCTAAATTTTGTCAAGCTCAAATAATCCTTGTCACCACTGTCATACACCCATCAACCCACAGTCATACACCCACCAACCCACAGTCATACACCCACCAACCCACAGTCATACACCCACCAACCCACAGTCATACACCCATCAACCTACAGTCATACACCCACCAACCCACAGTCATGCACCCACCAACCTACAGTCATACACCCATCAACCCACAGTCATACACCCACCAACCCACAGTCATACACCCATCAACCCACAGTCATACACCCACCAACCCACAGTCATACACCCATCAACCCACAGTCATACACCCATCAACCCACAGTCATACACCCACCAACCCACAGTCATACACCCATCAACCCACAGTCATACACCCACCAGCCCACAGGCTTTACCCAGCCTCTATCTGATACACAATACAAACAACAGATCCTCAAAACCCATTATTTTTCACCTTGAAGCAGGTATCGAGGCCACCTGACCTGACCTCAATTACTCTGCAATATTCCCAAGGCATCTGACCACC
The DNA here is from genome assembly GCF_018991925.1 of Homarus americanus. Classification (NCBI taxonomy): domain Eukaryota; kingdom Metazoa; phylum Arthropoda; class Malacostraca; order Decapoda; family Nephropidae; genus Homarus; species Homarus americanus. The sequence continues at coordinate 5,463 of NW_024757142.1, forward strand.
TCTGCTAGCGTCTTCGGTACACCTAACATGACATGACCTGACCTGACCTGACCTGGCCTGACCTCCAAGAACGAGAAAATAAACCCAAGATCTATTTAAATCTATCCCAGAAATTTAAACCTTCAATATATTTGTGTTAAGTTCATTTGTTATGTCTTTGTTTTGCTCTTGTGTTTACGGTTCTTGTTTATGAATTAAAGAAACAATAAGAGAATCCAGCCCGTCAAACTTCTACTGATAATCACAACTCGAATTATGCAACTGAAGAACAACAACAACAATAAGAAGAACAAGAACAAAAAAAAACAGCAGGATATAATTCCTATAGAACCTCATGACTAGTTTATTAATGCCTTAAGAAACACCAACAACAATCCTCAGCCAACACGGACCTACAAAACATCAACAAGGGTGACGACAACAACAGCTCAAACGCTCCAGCTTAACACCTACAAATTTCCGGGAGTTTAGTGTCGCTACATGAAACAAACACGGCGGCGAGTCCTACAGCTACACACTGTAATGGTCGGCGGAGCAAAGGACGAGACAGCGGCGCGTACTCATTGGTGGAGCTTTAATAACAACAGCATGTGGTAACTAGGAGATGTGTGTGTGTTGTGAGGTAGTGAAGGACCACAACATCTCACGTTTTGTGTTACACGTCAAAGACTGAACAATGTGAAGCAGCGTCCCTCCCCCCACACCACGCTGCCTGTAGTAACACCACCGTTAATAAAGGACAAAACGGTACAATATGGAGGTGGGGGTGGCGTGTGGACAAGGCACGAGAGAGCGGCCTTGTTAATATGATGGTCACCAGACACGGCCAACACCAGGTGGCGGGTGTAGCTCTTCCTGCTGAATAAAAACCAAGAGCGAGTTTGACGACGCTACACGAACACCGTCCTCAAGGGGGACATCTTGAACTCGAGTGTGAGAGATAGAGACGCCCAAACAATCAAACACGTCTGGTTAATTCCTTCACTTTTATATAAGAACACATTCGTCTTCAACTAAACACGATTTCTTTTCAACTTCTCCTAAAAAAATTCCTCTTCGACTCCAAGGCTGAAATTCGAGTCCCACTTGAAACGAATAAAATAAAATATATGTGAAGAGAAAATGTAAATAGTGTGTTTGACTGTGTGAGGCTGATGGAAGCAACACTAATTATGCTGTATAATGGGTTGTGTTCAGTAAGGTCAGAGTGATTAGTGGCGCGCGCCATCACCACTTCCCGCCTCCTATACACGCCCCTACACCCACCACGCCTCCCTCTTGCCCAACTCAACACGCCCACTTAGCTACCCCTACACGCCCCTTACCCTCCCCCCACCATACACCACGCCCCTTGCTGCCTACCCCTTCCGCGCCCCCACCCCTCCACACCACGCCCACCCACTCATCGTACACTAATAAGGTGATAAGATTACCTCATCATGACACTGGTGTGAATCAGCATCAGGAACTCACCTTCCCCTGCATCAAGGTGCCACTATCGGGATGACACGGTAGAACACAGTGCTTGTAAGGTAAATAGAAGCCAGTCTTAATGGGTCCCAACCTTAAACTATTAGGACTGAGGCCCATTAGTATTGAGAGCCGTCAGGATTGGGACTCATTAAGACTGAGGTCTATTAAGACTGGAACCATTAGGCCTGTGGTATCTTTGGACTGAGGCTCATTAGGACTGAGAACCATTGAAAATGTGACCAATTAGAATTGGGGCCCATTAAAACTGGGACCCAATAGGACTGGGGCCCATTAGGACTAGGGCCCATTAGGACAGGGGTTCATTTGATAAGATGCCCACCTAGTAAAAGTGCAAAAGAGGGCATGCAAGATTATTCTCTCCCCTTCCTACTCCACATATCAAGAAGCGCTCAACACACTGACCCTTTCGACTCTCACTGACCATCACCACGACCACATCTGCAAATTTGCTAAGAAGCTTATACACCATCCTCGACACCGGCTCCTACTACCACCTGAGATCCCTAGCCCGAGAATTGCTGTTTGACACCACAACCGCATCCAGCCCATAAGTGCACGAACTGATCGCTATAAGAACAGCCCAGTCCCAACCATTGTAAATATTATCAATAACTTGTAATAAACCAGTGTATTCACTCCCAGTAAATACTACTTCTTGCACTGTCACTATGTTGAAATGCACTGTAGTTTGAGCTTTTCCCCATCTAGTTATTATATATCTTATTTGTATCACTTATGTTACTTGCATATTATTTGTAATTCGAAACCCATTCCCCCAAATATGTAACTGTATATTTTCAGCCTTCTGGCTGCCAAGCTCTTTCAATAAACCGTTAATTATTATTATTATTATTATTATTATTATTATTATTATTACACTTAATTCTACCAGTTGAATCACAGGTGATGGCCCTCAGCCACGGTAGTTGAACACCAACTCAAAACAAGGGTTCGACTCCCTAATGAGAAAAATGTCCAATAAAAAACATTTCAGGTCGAGTTGTTTACATATTGAATGGGGGACGGCCATCTTGTTTCCCTTTTTCACCGGGGGATTCTGCCGGCCGTTGTCACGACATGGCCGCCGGAGCCCATATAGCCCCTTTGTTACTACTGCTGCCGGATACACCTGTGTTGTAACCATAGGTGTATCTGGCACCTATACACACCTGCCTCGAAGTCAGGTGTAACCACCACCTGTACACACCTGTACATCACACACCACAACACCTTCCACACTCCCAAACAAACTTAAAGCAATTATTATATATATATAGTGTAACTAACTACACATTACAATACACTGAAATAATAAAACAAAAATATATTCAGAATCTAAGAGAAATATAGGAGAATAATCCTTAAATACAAACTCTATAAAACTTAATCTTGGTTACACCGCATTTTTTTCAGTAAGACAATATATATATAATTACATTGGGCAGTCCATTACCACAAATTACACTGATAAACGGTACGTAATGGATACTGAATTACAAGTCTCATAACTAAGTCTGGCTAAAACAGTGGTAGACATTGTTTAGACATAAGCCAGTTGACTGCTGAGGTGAACATTAAACTAGTATGATAAAATAGCAACCAATGATTTGAAGATTAATTAATGCAAATGTGAAATACCTAAGAGAATAGCAAATAAATGAAATACACCAACGCGATAAATAAATAAGAATGAATGGAAAATTATTGAACAATAAAATGAAAATAAGAAAACGAATAAACAGTAAAATGAAAATAAGTAAGAATAAAAAAAGAATAACAATTACTACAATAAAACTAAATAAAACAAAATAAACAGAAAAGAATAAGAAACACAATAAATAAATAACACAGCAACACAAACAACATCATTTACTGTGTTACTTCACATCAACGTGTCCAACATTTGTCTTGACTCCATTTTCGTGAATATAACACACATCCCGGTAAAAAAAAAAACACCAACGACAACAATAAATAAATAAACATTAAAAATAAATTCAATATATTTTCCCTAAGATTTTTTTACTACGAAGTCAGGGCAAAAAGTTTGTATAC